>NC_056727.1:1249476221-1249776221 GCF_019279795.1 Protopterus annectens
AGGTTCATTAGTGCTTCCTTGATGATCTTCGTGTTTCAATGTTGCAGTCATCACATTTGGGTTACCCTGATGGGGTAGTCGTCGGCCGGCCTGAATACCAGAGTCTTAGTATTTCTGCATTGGTTGCTCTCGCTTGAAGACTGACGTCAGGTGTATAAAGGAAGGCAGTCAACGCCATTACATCAGTCTTTCTTGCCGTGGAGCCCGAAGCAGGATGAGTTTGCACGAGTGCCAATTGGGTCACTACCTGCATTTCGTTTCTGAATTGAAGTTGAAGTCTTTGAAAGCTAAGTACCCCGTTGGAGATCCTTTTTTCTTGCACTAACCGATGTCAGACAAAGTTAATTGTCTCGCCTGTGGAAAGCAGATACCACATTCCTGCTGCGTCACTTGTCTAGGCCCAGACCACGACATCCCTCATCGGTTCTGTGCTTTATCGCCAGAACTATTTGTCTTCGGGCTCTTATTGTAGCCAGATATTTCTGTTTACAGTCCTTGAATTCTGATATGGCTTCCGTAAGCCATCCGACAGCAGATCTTTCGAAAAAAACATAAAAGATAACGACAGAGACTGCACAGAACTAAACATTCCAATGACGCTACCGCCAAGCTTGTAGTCAGATCTCTGGAATTCAGTGAGCTGCTTTCCCAGCCCTTGATGCCCACTTCAGTTAATTTGCAGGCCTCTACCAAGAGCCTTTCGGAGTCTGGTACGCTGCAGAACTCTTCTTTGTCTAAGGATCCTGTGGTCGTCTCTACCTTGGATGGGTCCGGAGCCGGAGTGCAGGCGCTGGCTTCCGAGGAAGTAATTTGCAACAGCAAATCCAGACATAAACCGACGTCTTCTTTTGCGTTTACCGTTCTTTCTAAACCAACACAGTTCCTTAGGTCCAAGGGTAGATCCACCCCCAAGAAACTGCCTTCCAGCCTTTCTTTGGCGCCTCCTCCCTTGCCTCAGTCACAAATGCTTAGACTGGCAGAGGACATTATGCTGATTAGGGGAAGCCAAGCCACTCCCTCAAAAAGAGAGATATGTCTCCAGAAGTTTTCTCTGAACAAGAGTCAGATGAATCTGATGCATCTGACTATGAAGACATGCAGCCCATAAATGAGCATTTCAAATGGGAGAGTCAAGACTACCCACAATCAAGAGACTCAGAGTTCCTGGACCTTCCTTAGACAAATAGCTGCAACCTACAGAGTACCACACACCCAGAAATAACCCAGAGGCTCCCTTCACTCTGGAATAAAATCCTAGTCCAGGTTAGGCAGAGTCCCTCATTGACTCTCTTCAAGAGGAATCTTGAATGGATGGGAGATCGTAGGTTTACCCCGGGTATCACTTTTGTGTCACTGTTAGACAGAGGCACAGTATACTAACCTCGAAAAAGGGCATAGCAAAATAAATTTAAAATAGGTGGCGAAAGCCAAACACATTCTGGCTAGGCTTATAAATGCCCTAGGGCAGATAGCCTAGTATGAACCTATGAACTGTATAGTTGGGTTTAAAAGCCTGGTTTAATGCAAATTAAATAAGATAAAATAAAAAAATGCGGGTACAGGTCAAGTGCTTTTCATCCCACCTAGTTGTGGGACTTCTTCAGACAAGAGAGACCTTGCAACAGCTGCAGTAAATATCCTGGGGCCTTAGTGCCAGAAATACAAACTCCACAGCTGATTAAATTGCTTGTTTAATGTTAGTTTAAAATTGTGTAACCATAATAGGCTCAAGCACCTGGGCCATCATTACCAAGGACCAGTGGGTTCTGACCATTGTCTCAGGGGTACAGATTCTCCTTCCACACCCTTCCAAACCCCCAAAGGGTTCCCAGATCTACCACCAAATCAGTGGGCAGAGGCTCAAAAGCAAATCCATACCCTGCTCTCCTTGGGAGCAGTAGAACATGTTCCTGCAGAGCAGATAGGCCAAGGCTTCTACTCCAGACTTTTTCTGGTACCAAGACAAGAGGGCACATGGCGCCCCAGCCTTCATCTGGTGATCCCAAAATTCAAAATGCTCACCCTCCAGCAGCGATTAACCATGCTGTCCAATGACGCTTGGCTAGTCACCCAGGACCAAAGAGAGACCTACCTCCACATTCCCGTCAGGGAGTCCTGGAGAAAATATCTTCGCTTCAGGGCAGTATCTCAGCACTTTCAGTTCTCTGCACTTCCCTTTGGCTTATCTACTGCTCCCAGAGTTTTCTCAAAATGCCTGGCTTCGGCCATTACTTTTTGCAGACAAATATTAAAATTTATCCCTGCCTAGACTCCCTTGTTCAGGCAGACAGCCAGGAAAAGCTGCTCAAAGACCTGGCCTTTGTAAATGACTTACTAACCTCCTTAGGGTACACAATCAATGAAAAGAGATCCAAACAGGTACCCACCAAGAGGATAATCTTCCTGGGAGCAAGTCTGGACACAGCATCCCAAATGGCATTCCTAACACCAGAGATACAAAGTTTCCTACCAGCTTACTTCTCTCAACTGGCCACCAGGCCCCAGCTTTCTGCAAAGGAAATTCTGCAAGCCCTGGGGTTCATGGCATCTTGCTTACTCCTTATTCCATATGCCAGACTGCATATGAGGAAACCTCAGTGGTACCTAAAGAGCCTTTGGTGTCAACACTCTCAAGATCTGGAAACTCTCTTTCCTATTATTCCTTGCCTGAGGGAGGAATTTCTTTGGTGGGCAACAGCCTGCTCCCACAACAAGGGACTGTCCTAATCATCACACCCCACTGCCCAGACCTGCATTACAGACGCATCAGACTATGCTTGGGGTGCACACCTGGATGGCAGGTGTATACAGAGTCAATGGAACCCCCAGCAACTCCCACTGCACATAAATCTAAAAGAGATGATGGCTGTGCAGCGGGCCTTGATAGCTTTCAAACCCCTTCTCTCTCCAGGGTTCTCCTGATCAAAACAGACAACACCACAATGATGTGGTACATCAACAAGTAGGGAGGGGACTCACTCCTACCCGCTGTGCAGGATGGCCATGACCCTTTGGTTCACAGCCTCTTCCATGCATCTACACCTGTTAGCCCAATACCTGCCAGGCTCTCACAAATCCCTGGTAGACCAATTAAGTAGACAACTGTTGGACCACCATGAGTGGCAGCTCAACAGAAACATCATCTTACTAATAACTCAAAAATGGGCAACGCCAAAGGGTGACCTGTTTGCCTCCCACACCAACCATCAGCTCAAATTCTGCACCAGGCAGCATCACTGCATAGCATGGAAAGTAGATGCCCTGTCCCTCCCCTGGGTAAACCTCTCTTTCTATGCCTTTCCTCCCCTACCTCTCATTCCCAAGGTACTGATCAAAATAAGGGAGGAAAAACCAAGGACCATTCTCATAGCTCCAGACTGGTCCAGACAACACTGGTACCCCTTGCTGCACAGCCTGTCCCCACTACCCCCATGGAGTCTTCCTCAGGTTTCCAACCTTCTAACCCAGAGGGCAGGGGAATTCATGCACCCCCAATTGCAGACACTCAAATTTGGCAGCTTGGCTTATAACCTGACACCCGATCAGTCTGCCCTCCTCAGTAAACAGGTTCTGGATGTTATCTGAGAGGCCAGACATCCTAGCACCAGAAAGTCTTATGCAGATAAATGGAATAGGTTCTACATCTGGATCCAGGCTAAGGGAGCCAATATGGCACAGCCCTCCATCCCTCTTATCCTGGACTACTTAGCTGACCTACTACCCCAGTGGTCTCTTTCTCCTAAATAAAAGTTCATGCTTCTGCTGTTTCCGCTCATTTTCCCACTGAGTAGCTTATTTTTTCACACCCTCTGATCAAACGGTTCCTCAGAGGGGCTAACAACTTGTGGCCCCCCAGAAGGGCACCAACGCCGGCTTGGGACCTTAACTTTGTTTTGGAAAAGCTCGACCTGCCTCCATTCAAACCAACTTCTTCTGCTGAGCCAAAATTTCTCTCCTGGAAGACTGCCTTTTTCCTGGCCATCACTTCAGCCAGAAGAGTCTCTGTGCTGCAAGCACTCATGGCAGTGGAACCCTTCATCATCTTCCATGCAGAAAGGGTATCCCTCAGAACTAATCCATCCTTCATGCCCTAGGTGGTATCCAATGTGGCTCTCCACCAATCCATCCATTTGCCCACCTTCTTTCCTAACCCTCAAATCAAGGGGGAAAGGATTCTGCACTCTCTAGATGTGCACAAGACCACTCAGATACTATCTGGACAGGACTAAACCCTTCAGAAAATCTGATCAGCTGCTGGTTAGCTTTGCTTCATGGGAAGAGGGCAAAGCCGTCTCCAAGCAAACCATTTCCAAATGGGTAGCACACTGCATCCATTTCTGCTACAAGCAGCATGGCAAGCCTTCCCCCAAGGGGGTTAGGACCCACTCTACCAGAACAGCCTCCACCTCTGCAGCATTCTTCAGAGTGGTCCCACCAGGGACCTCCTGGAGGCTGCCACTTGGACATGTGTTCACACCTTTACCAAACATTACCACCTGCCTCTCCTCTAAATCCAGGGCAGGGCATGCTAGACAGCCCCTAGCTTCCTTGACTGCCTCCACTCATTTCCTCACCTTTGGGAATCTACCCAAATGTGACTGCAACAGTGAAACATGAAGAACATAGTACAGTTGTGTACGCTTTTACCATAAATGTAGATGTTTGAGTGTCTTCACTGTTGCCATCCAGGTTTCCCTCCCTCCTTCCCCCCTTTTTTTGTTACCTTTCTTCCTTGTTGCTCTCCTTTTCTTAGAAGAGACAAATTGGTATTTTTTCCACTGTTGAGTTTCTGTCACCAGAGCCTGGGGGGCTCCTGACCGATAAGGGCAAGAAAAGCTGATGTAATGGCGTTGGCTGCCTCCCTTTATACCCCTGACGACCTGACGTCAGTCTTCAAGCAACAGCAACCGATGCAGAAATAGCAAGTCTCTGGTATTCAGGCCGGCTGAGGGCTACCCCAGCAGGGATAACCCAAATGTGATGACTGCAACAATGAAGACACTCTAACATCTGCATTTATGGTAAGTGTACACAACTCTTCTTTACTCTGCTGGGAACAGCTGTAACTTGCAGTTTTTCATAGTTAAGAGACACGTGCAGTCATTATTAGGCCTCAGAGAGTTTGAAAATGGGACTACTTTCACTTAAAAAGTTCACTATGCAAGTCTGAATGACAGCAGTTCAAATTTCGCCCAAACAATTTTTTCAGAGAATGCTGATATTTTTGCAGACAAACTAAGCAAACTACCAGTTGTGTACTCTCTGAAGTTAGACCTATAGGTCAGCCCAGTTATCAGACCAGAAAGGAAAGTTCCAATACCTATACAGAGCAGAGTCAAAGCCAATCTAGACAAAACGGTGCAGCTAGGAGTAATTTGTCCCGTAAAAGAACCGACTGAATAGGTTGTCTTCCATGGTAGTAGCTCCTAAGAAAAGCTCATATGATATCAGAATATTTATTGATCCAAGAGACCTGAACAAAGCCTTAAAGAGGCCTCCTCATCCTATGCACACAATTGAAGAGGTTGCTGCCCTCATGCCAAATGTCACTATTTATGTATTGGAGGCAAAAAGTTAATTTTGGCAAACTTTTCTTAACCAAAAATCTTCATTGTTAACCACATTCGGTATGCCATTTGGAATAAATTCTGCCAGTGAAGTCTTTGTGTGCCAATGGAGTAAATTTTTTTTCTAGTTATCCCTGTGCTATTATAGTAGATGATATTCTTGTAAGAGGCAGTAGTGAAGTCGAACATGACAGAAACCTCAAGAAAGTACTGGAAAGAGCATGTGAAATGAATCTTAAGCTAAATTCTCATAAGTGTAAGTTCAGGCCACAGGAAGTTACTTGTCTTGGTCACCAGTTCAGGCTTACGACCAGATCCATCAAAGCAAGCAACAATTCTTAAGATGCCAGCTCCAGACATTGTCCAAGCCCTATAACGTTTTCTTGGCATGGGCAACTATCAAGGTAAGTTCATTCCAGATTTAAGCCGACTTTCAGCACCATTGCAAGAGCTGACATGCAAAGATGTAATTTGGTCATGGTCAGAACTGCACCAAAGTGTATTTGATGCCCTGAAACAGAAAATTGCCAGCCCACCAACTCTCAGCTACTATGATGTTCACAAACCAGTTACTCTTCGTGATGTTTCTAAGTTTGATCTAGGTGCTGTCATTCTTCAAGAAGGTAGACCAGTAGCCTGTGGATTGAGAACTCTTACCCAAACTGAGATGCAGTGTACCCAGATTGAGAAGGATCTTTTGGCAGTTGTGTTTGAATGTTTCAAGGTTCATGATTATATTTATGGTCTACCTGTCCAGATCAAAACTGATCAACCTTTAGTCACTATTTTGAGAAAGCCTATGCATATACAGCTCCAGCCAGATTGCAAAACATGATCCTCAAATTGCAGAAGTACAATTTTAATCTTGTTTACACAAAAGGCAAACTTTTGTCTTGCTGATACTTTATCCAGATCCCCCAGGAAAACCACAGAACAGCATAATAATGAGCAGCTTGATTTTTAAATCATGGAAGTGGGAAATTTTTCTTTCACCCACCTTGATGAGGCCAGAACTCATACAGCTTTAGATCCAGTTCTCCAGGAGCTTAAACCTCTATCAGTCAAGGATGGCCTTCAAAGCAGTCTTTTTGGCCAGTTGAAGTGCAGCCTTACAGAGATGTGATTTTGTCAGACAATGGTATCATGATGAAAGCTCCTAAAGTGATTGTTGCAAAATCCTTGCAACAAGATTATATTGAGCGTGCATCATGGCTACCCAGGAACTGATTCTGTCAAAAGAAAGGGAGAGAGGTCTAGCATTTTGGCCTTCTGTGTCAAGAGGTAAAGAAAGTACTTTTATCTTCAATATATAACAGTACAAAGCCCGCATCAACAGAAAGAACCACTTCAGTTGAGCCAAATTCCTGAACTACCTTGGTAGACAGTAGCCTACGAATTAGAAACACATTACCAATCAATGGTAATTTATTGGTTCCAAGTCCTAAGAACAACAAGCAGTAAAAGCCCATCTGTTGAAGAACCATTTGCCCTAGAAGTCTTATTGTGATAAAACCAGCAAACCACTCCATTCTTTACAAAAAGGGGTAATGGTATGCAGACTTCAAAAGGTTTTGATTGCATTGGATTTGTGAAAAGTTTGTGTCACGAGCCGAGGACATACATCGTAGAATCGCAAGGAATGGAATTCAAATGAAATCAGAAGCATTTGTTGCCAGTGTTACAGCATCTTGTCTGTGACAGACTAGTTCTCAGAGTGACTAGTCCAATGCTCCTGTTCTAGAGGACATTCTGTCAGCAGTCTCCATTCCTGAGAAAATTCCTGAGACTCCTCAACCAGAAAATTTCCCAGTGACTGCCCTTATTGCTAAAGCCAGTCCTAACTATTATGTCACAAGATCAGGTTGCATCTCGAAACCTAGTTCCAGATACACAAGACAAGATTTTTTCTTTCTTAATGTCTGTATAACTGCATGCCTATTGAAATTTTATTGTTTATATGAGATGGCTCAGTAAAGAGGGTGGATGTAGATCAGTGTGTGAGATGTACCTTTAAGAAGCTTTCCAGTGAGCTGTCATGTGCAAGCAAGAGTGCCATTTTGAGTAAGCAGCCAGTGAGAGCATGCAAGTATGTAGTCAGATAATTCGTTTAAGTTCAGTGTTCTTGTTGTTTATCCTGATGTTTTTTTATACAATAAACTACTTAAACGAACACCCAAGCTTTAACGGCTTCTTAATGTACATAAGAGTGACAGTGACAATGATCAGTCATTTGTAATTTGTTGTACTTGACATCTGCCAGCAGCTCAAATGATGAGAGTGTCAACATGCATTCCGGTATTCTGACATTTGTTTCTTGACACACCATCATTAGACTTGCACCAACTAGACAGATCATTTACAAGTTTTTCACTGCCCAACTCAAGTGAAATGGCTAGACAAACTATGACATCACTTCTGAGTTCTAAGTGGAAAGAGGCCAGGGTACTACTACTATTCCGTTTTTAGTTCTAAGGGACATGGGACATGCCTGTTCTTTCTAGAACCTCAGTGACTTCAGCAAGCACATTTAATGTCATGTTCTTGATGGGTGAATCTTAGTTAAATTTGCCCATGCAGACTGCCTGGATGGTTTTAGTGGTCAGGGTAGATGCAGTCTAACACATCGTGTACATCATTGTTTGGGGTCAACACAGAGGGCTTACTTAGTGTACTTGGTGATGGGCTTCACTCTCTAAAAGTGCTACTGCTTAGCCTTTCTATCTGTACAGTTTTCAACAGAGTTATTGCTGTGATGGTTGAGGCCTTGCAGAAGAATGTCTTTAATGCCTTTCCTTGTCAGAATGATTGGCTTATTTAAATCCACTGGCAGAAGTCATGTTAGTGTCCTTAATTTGGGGGCTCCTGGATTGCTGGTCCTTGGTTAATATCTCCTTTGAACCCATCTCTGAGGATCACCTATATTGGGGTAGACCTGGCTGTTCACCTTGAGTGAGGATGCTCCAAATGGTCCACACTTAGGTCTGCCTTTTTCATCTGTGCTTTTTTTTACACTATTAAAATATCAACAACTTTAATGAAGTTCCCATGTACAGTCAAGTCCTGCAATTTACAAACAAGAATATCACATATATTCAAAGTCACAATATGGCTGGTGTATCTTGCTTAATTTATTTTGTTTATTGACATGTGGTTGCCGATGAAGTTCAACTGGATAGAAGCCTGTTTTCAGCAGGGGCCTTGGGGAAAAAGCTCCAAAGTATTAAACATTTTAAGAATAAAAATTTTACAGTATTAAAAAAAAACAAAAATACAGTTTAAATAATGCAAAGTTAGTTATCTGAAAACATTGGTTGAGTAGAAACAAGTTTTATGACAACGATTTAGTAGAGAGATTTTAGCCAGTTTACAGAGAAATTTAAAGGCAAGTTAGTATAATACAAATAGGAATTGCAATATGAAGTGAGAGAAAAGCTGGCTTATAGTATATTTAGAGGGAAATTTGGGGGGAGAAATTGATAGAAGTAAGGGAGTGAGTGAAGAAGCGTGAGTAAGGAGATGTAAGGTATGAATAGGTATTTGCCCACATTTGGGGATATAGTTTATCCTGGTGTTGAGCAGGAATAGAGCCAGCGTTTGGCTAGGAAGTCTTTCAAAATGATGTTGAATAGGAGAGAGGGTATTGACCTGATGGATAGATAAGGAGTTCCAGGCCTTACCAGCATGGTACAGTTACAGACTGTTTTCAGCAGATTTGATAGTTTTGTTAACAGACCGGAGATTTTGGTCAGTGGGTCATAATGACTGACTAGGAACATTTATTTTATTTATTTATTTTACATTTGTTGACCGGGAGAGTCCAGCTGGATACATGTCCATTTTCAGCGGAGGCCCAGTGAGAAAAGCTCCACAAATCAATTGCAAGCAATTATAAGGAGTATAAAAGCAGCAATTATATTTACATAGACAGTACATAAGCATGAAAATTACAATTAGATACATAGAATTAAAAAAAAAATTACGATTTTTACAGTTAGAATGAGCCAATACATCAGTAAGAAGAATTACAGAATAAGATACAGCAGTGAGAGTTGCATCTTCATAGTTGTGTAGAATGTTTAGTGCCATGCAAGCAGATAGATTGTGGGTAATTTTATAGGAGGTGGTAAGAATCTGTGTTAGTTGATGGGGTAGGCCTAACCATTTTAGGCTCTTTAGTTCTGTACAATTGGTTTTGAAAAGGTTATACACTACAAATTTTGCAACTTTGTTATAACATTGCACATGTTTTGATTTTTGTGATGCCTGAATGTTAGTAAGGATGGGAGCACCATAAAGAAGTGTGGGGAGGAGATAAATAGTGGCCGTTGTAGCTTTAAATGTGTCAGTGAGAGACTTTTGGGTCTATAAAGCATCCTTAGTTTTTGATTAGTTTTTCTTATGTAGTCTTTGTATGTGTAGGTCGAATTTAAGATCATCATCCACTTATTACCACTAATAGTTTGCTATGAAAAGTGTGTTCAGTGGTTGTATTATTGAGAGAGTACTTTAGGTTTTGATTTTTTCATGGGAGAGGTATCTGGGGAAAATAGTTTATTTTTTTAAGGGTAAAGCATGAGCTGTGATTTATAAAGCCATTTTTCAGTTGCTGTTAATTTCTTGAGTATTTTTTGGTGGTGTGTCATGTGGTCAGATGTTCAAATGAGTGTGGAGTCATCTGCATACTGTATTAGGGGAGGTCTGATGTGTAGATATGTGGAGGCTGTTTGTTGCTGAGAATGTTGGAGAAGGGGAGCAAGAATAGAGCCTTGTGGTTACTGGGAGATATGGAGAGAGGATGGAGTGCCATTTTACTGAGTGATGCTTATTGGATAGTTAGCTTTTGAACCTTAGTAGGGTGGGCTGAGAGACCCCTAATGAAGACATTTGAAGTAAACATTTGCTTTGACAAACTGTGTGGAGGGCTTTAGATAAGTCTAGAAATATGAAGACTAGTCTGCGGTCATCTCTAGCTTTATTGACAGTTTCTCTATAGGTTAGAAGTGCAATGTTAGTACTGTGGGAATTACAGAAGCCATGTGTGAGGGGCAGGAGTTCTTCCTCCAGGAAATAGTGTAGCAGTTGTTGAATACATTTTTCTAGTATTTTGGACAGGGGGTATAAAATTGCTATAGGTTTAAAGTTATTAATATCTGTGCAGAGGGATAATTTGACTTTTTCAGAGGGAATTTGGGATTCCTGGATTGACCTATTTACAAGGATTGAGAGAGGGTAGGTAATGCTGTTGGCTGCTGTTTTGCAGTATTTATTTGGAAGGTCATCTGCTGAAGTAGAGCATAGTTTGATTTTAAGAACAGTTTTATGTAGGATGTGAGCACAGGTTTGAAAGTGAGAGCAGATGTGGTGATACATGGCTGCTGGGTTAGGGTTAGGATTAGATGTTGAGGAATCCTTGGTTAGAGATGCTGTACTATCTATGAAATGAGAGTTAAATTGTATTTCAGTTTTGAGTGATGTTATTTGGAGTGGGTTAGGGTTCAATTTGAGTAGGATGCAAGATTTCTTTTAATGGCTGTCCAGAATTTTTAGGGTTGTGTTTAGTATTATTCTGGAAGTTGTTAAAGTAACTTAAGTAAACTTAAGTGATTAATCCTATTTAAAGGAGAAAGAAATCAGGCATATTCGGAACTGAAGCAAAACTTCAAGTCCTACATCATAAGGGGAGATTGAAAATATATTTTTTGACTTTTCAGTATAATTTACAGTGTTAGTTTCCATTTAGTTGATTTAAAGAAACAAATATTTAGTTTGCCCCTAGGTGGTAATATTTAATGCTTTTCTCACAAACCGTACATCACATGTGCGTGTACAGCTGGCCACAACATTTTTATAGCCTAATTGTCCTAAATTCTCACAGCTTACTTATGCCAATACAAAGTTCTCTAAACATAATGGAAAGTTATAAGATGGTATCCACTCAGTGTTGCTAGAATCAGAGGGGTCCATTAATATCTTTATTTTAATTTCTTCTAGGTTTTGGTCCCATTTCCGAGTTAGAGATGATATCTGAGAAAACAGGGTGGAATCCTTTAGTGGGTCAGCCTGTCTTCATTTTCTTCTCCCCATGCCATTGTAGCTTCCACCATTAATATGTGCAGTAGTGCTGTCTTGCATCTTCTAGGAGTTATCCCTTGCTAATAAAAACTATTTTTGAGACAAGTAGATTGTTTCTGACTAGATAGTGTCTAGTAATTGGGGGTCATCCTTCAATTTGTTTAATATTGAATAGTCCCATCAAATATACAACCAGTCGCCTAGGCTTAATCAACCATACATATTCATCTCTGAGGCTTTGCTCAAAATTATTCTAGACATTTTAGCTGATGTTATAAAACTGTTATTGATATTTTCAAACAAGAATTCTAAATCTCAGGATTTTGTTTGCTTGTCTTAGCATGTCTTCCGGGCTTGATAGCATCTGTGATCACCACATTTCCAGTCACACACTTGAGGGTAATGATGAGGGTTGAGGTGGTTGCAGAGAAACCGCTCACTGGCAGATCTCTCTTTGCTATTCTTTGGTTTGGTTGTTTACCTCTGAAAGTTTCTGTACATTTTTCTGGTCCTCACACAGATGCTGTTCTACTGGGTTGGTGAACAGATTTAAATTAATTTTGCAATTAAAGAAGCTCTTTGAAAATGTGTCATGGAGTGACTTATGAGATGAACTAGAAATGTGTAATAATCAGTAAGTCTGTCATGCATAGTAGTAGAACAAACATGGCATGGGGAACCTCATGCATCAGATTTAACTGTAGGCATGATAAAAAGAAATATGCTGCTAGCAATTGATGGCATTGATTCTGTGGCCTTAGAGATTGCTTAAGTACGTAAAATAAAAGAAACACATTTACATTTGTAAATGTTACATGTACTGGTGCAGAATCTTGTAAAACTTAGTTATTTGTGAATGGTAGTTACAGTGACAGTGTTACAGTAAATATGTACAAGGGTACAACTTCCAAAAAGTCATACCTAGAAAAAAAGGGTTGGGATTCTTGGAAGTTGTTTTTAGTTTTTTTTTTTTTTTTTTTTTTTTAAACTTGGCACAGAATTTAAGTGTCTGCTGAAACACTCAAAGCACTGGGTCTAAAAAAGACCAACCAGCCAGTTGTGTAAATTGTTTACTTATTCTTCAAAGATGTAAAGTACTCATACAGTGGATATAAAAAGTGTACACACCCTTGTTAAAATGCCAGTTTTTGTGATATAAAAAAAATGAGACCACAATAAATCATTCTTTTCCCACCTTTAGTGTGACCTATAACATGTAAAATTCAATTGAAAAACAAATCTGTTAGGGGAAAAAACGGTACAATAAGCTGGTTGTATAAGTGTGCACACTCTTAAACTAGTATTTTGTTGAAGCACCTTTTGATTTAATTACAACATTCAGTCTTCTTGGGTAGGAGTCTATTAGCATGGCACATCTTAACTTGGAAATATTTGCCCGTTCTTCCTTGCCAAAGCGCTCCACATCTGTCAGATTTGAGGGAATCTCTTGTGCACAGCCCTCTTTAGGTCACCTCACAGATTTTCTATTGGATTTAGGTCTGGGCTCTGGCTGGGCCATTCCAAAACTTTACTTTTCTTCTGGTGAAGCTATTCTTGATTTGGATGTATGCTTGGGGTCATTGTCATGTTGAAAGGTGAAATTCCTCTTCATCTTCAGCTTTCTAGCAAGACACCTGAAGGTTTTGGTCCAAAAGTGACTGGTATATGGAACTGTTCATAATTCCATCCACCTTGACTAAAGCCCCAGTTCCAGCTGAAGAAAAGCAACTATGATACTGCCACCACCATGCATCACCGTAAGGATGGTGTTCTTTTGGTGGTTAAGTGTTTTTTAGACAAACATACCTTTTGGAATTGTGGCCAAAAAGTTCAACCTTGATCTCATCAGACCGTAACACATTTTCCCACATGCTTTTGGGAGACTTTATGTATTGCTTTGCAAATTTTAGTCGTTCTGGATGTTTTTCTGTGTAAGAAAAGGCTTCCATCTTGCAACCCTACCCCATAGTCGAGACATATGGAGAATACGGGAGATTGTTGTCACTTGTAGTACACAACCAATACTTGCCAGAAATTCCTGCAGGTTCTTCAGAGTTGCTGTAGGTCTCTTGGCAGCCTCCATGAGCAGTTTTTGTCTTGTCTTTTCATCAGTTTTGGAAGGTATCCCAGTTCATTGCAACGTCACTGTTCCATTTTTCTCCATTTTTTGATGATTGTATTTACTGTGTTCTATGGTATATCCAATGCCGTGGAAACTTTTTGTACCCTTCTGACTGATACCTTTCAACACTGAGATCCCTTTGATGCTTTGTAAGCTCTTTGCGAACCATGGCTTTTGCTGTAGCAGGCAACTGAGTAAATGTCAGGAAAATCCTACTAGAAAAGCTGAACTTTATTTGGGGTTAATCAGAGTCTCTTTAGTTGATGGCGGGTGTGTATCCAAGAAGACTGAATATTGTAATTAAATCAAAAAGTGCTTCAACAAAGTATTAGTTTGAGTATGCACACTTATGCAACCAGCTTATTGTACTTTTTTTATTTTTATATTTTTCTCCTAACAGACTTGTTTTTCAATTGAATTGTACAGGATATAGTCACATTCAAGATGGAGAAAGTTTTGAAATGATTTATTGTGGTGTCATTTTTTTATATCACAAAAAATGGCATTTTAACAGGGGTATGTACACTTTATATCCATTGTATGTGCACAGAATGTGAAATACAAGAATCTTTTACAGATTTTTGGTGTTGATTGTGCACCTGTAATTTAGCTTTTGACTTGAGCTTGTAGTGATGAAAGTAATTCATAGTGTGAATGCAAATACTATTTGGACTAGATGATGTTCAATGTAGTGGTTTTAGTAAGAAACATTGATTGATTTGCTCTCCTAGGCTTTTTACCAGGATTTTGTTATAGTCACAGTAATATTTGTTCCAAAGTAAGCTCTAGTACCTCTGTGGAGTGAAGTCAATATCGTGACAAAAAGTGTGATTAAGAAGCAGTGCCTAATGGAAGGGTGAACAACATATTTACTATTGTGAAGCCAGTTTAAGTTAATTTTATAGATCCACAAGACCTTAGTGAAACAAAACTGGAGGCCTGACTAGTTTGTATAGTTGAAGCACTGATGTCTGTTATGAGGTGCAACATATTTCCCATGCTTTAAGTGTACCACACATTGTGCAAATAAAGTTTAATGAGGGAACTTCCACTCTTGTTGCTTTTAATTTGCCTGCAGAAAGTTGCACTTTTTCAAGAATTCCATTGGGTATTTTGTCAGTGTCTCTGATGTTTTTCATAGAGTGTTTCTTAGATAATTAAGGAGCTTAATGGTGGTAGTATAATTGACATACTTGCATGGGGGTCAGATTTGAGAAGAGCATGCTGTGCAACTAGATGAATGTTACTTCAAAAGATTTAGCAGAATAACCTCAGGCTGAATAAAAGTTAATGTAAAATGTAACTTGCTACATTGAGGATTTCTAAAGTCTGACTGAACCTGAGCAGTGAGAAAGTGCTTACAGCAGTTGCATCTGCTTGAGGGGTAGACAAGCTGTCACTAAATTTCTTGGAATTATGTTGTAGCTTTTAAAGTTTTTCAGCCTTTTGGATGTCTGTTTGCTGTTGTAGAATTTATTGGAATGTGATATATAATGGTATTGGAGTACAGAAGACTTATAAAAGTGCTTAGTATTTGAGTATACCCAGTTTAAATTATTTTGATGAGAAGAATGCAGGATCAGTGGTTGTCTTTCTCGCACCGAGTCTGAGATTCCATCATGACCTATGGTCATGATATGAGTTTACATATCCTCCCCATTATCTATATATAGGTTTTCTTTGGTTATACTGGTGACCTTACCCTTTCCAAAACTTGAGGTTTGATTGGCTGGCTAGTCTAAATTATCTGTAGAGGTCATGTTTTCCTTTGTCCTAGTTCTGGTCTTGACTGAATAGGGTGTGAGTTACAAATGAACAAAAAGCATAAAAATGTGAACAAGACAGTCACGTAACAGGTAGATGCCCAACCAAATTGTGTTGGTACAGTGATTCTTTACAGAATGCCAGGAAAAGTTTGCTGAACTGTAAAATAGCCTACCATGCATAATAATTTGATCTAAAAAGCCCATGCTTGTTTGCAAAGTTTTTTTAAGAAGTCCTTCTGCAAAGCACCACAAAGACTGCCAAGACTAATACCATATGATTTTGTTGAGGCATAAATCAGGAAGATGCCATATAGCAGTATGCTGAGCTGTTTATATTTACCAGAGCAATTTATTATTTATTTATTTACATTTGTTGACCGGGAGAGTCCGACTGGACACAGGTCCGTTTTCAGCGGAGGCCCGGGGAGAAAAGCTCCACATTAAATATTATTTGTATTATACAGTTAAAAAACATAGCATTTAAATATAGACATTAGTCCAGTTAAGGACGCAAGACAAGAAGAAAACAGATGTAAAACAGCTGTAGAACATAGTACAATTTTAAAATATGGTGACATATACTAAACATGGTTACAAATGCAGTTGAGATTCATCAGCGAACAATTGATAGTCTGTTTTTGAGGTACATAACAGCCATTAGCAGTTGTTGCTACAAGAGGGTTAGTATTATGTGGTAGGTAGCTGGGAACATGAGTAGCCAAGCTTGCTTAGAATAGGTTGTTGATAGGGGGCTGAAAGAAGTAGTGGGTGGGGGGAGTGGATGGTATTAGAGGGGGGGTTGCAAGGGCATATCTGGCAAGTTTTGAAGTGTGTTTTTAGTAAGAATTTAAAGTGGGTGCAAGAAGTTACAGAGGTAATTGAGGATGCGAGACAGTTCCTGAGTTTGGCTATAGTGGAGGAGAATAATGCTTCTCCAGCAGAGTTAATGGCTGTTGTGACCTGTAGGAGGTTTTTGTGGCTGGATCTTAATGGTCTCGTGGTTATGTAGGGTTGGAGTAGATTCTGGAGGGATGGGACTTTTAGTGGTTGGTTTATTAGTTTGCGGGCGAGTGTGAGGTGGTACCATTGAAGGAGGTAGGGTAGCTCTAGCCAGCCCAGTTCTGCTAGTGAGGGACAGTGGTGAGTACGGTAGGAAGCCCCTGTGGCGAATTTGGCAATTTTGTTGTAGCAGGTTTCAAGCTTTAGATCGCATTGTCTAAGGTTAGTAAATATTGGAGAGGTGTAGAGTAGGGTAGAGATAAGATGAGAATTTGCTACCGAAATTTTAGCTGCTTTGGTAAGTAGTTGCTGATTTCTGTATAATACTCTAGTTTTTGTGCACTTTTTTAATGGTCATGGAAATGTGAATGTCAAAGTTCAGTTTGTCTGTTTCTACTCCTAGTAATTTGGTGCGTTCTGTAGGATGGATGGTGGTGGTGTCTTTTGCTGTGATGTTAGTGAGAGCTGTCTAGGGTAAGTTTGGAGGGTTGGAAGATTAGTAATTTTGTTTTGTTTGGGTTGAGTATTAGTTTGGCATCGGATAACCAAGTTTCAGTAGAAGAAAATGCTTCCTGTGTGACGTTTTGCAGTTCTGGTAGGGAGTGAAAGGATTTCATTAGGGTATTAACAGGAAATAAACGTGATAATTGCAGTTACCTGTGATAGAACAAGATTAAAGTTTTAGCAGTGTACTGAGAGTTATAAGAGAATGAGATGTGACATTGGAAGGTTGGGCATAACAGAATTCTTCTGAGAAAAAAAGATACACTCATACTTCATTCACAAAGAAATAAGCTGTATGCAGTGTACGATGATTACGGGAGATAAGCAGTAGTAGCCAGTCATCTAAAGAGGAAATGGCCAGAGGCGCATGAAGTAGCAGTTTGGAGTCGTGGTGTTAGTGTCCAAAGAATATTAAAGTAAATTGAACAGAGGCTTTAAAACTGGCCAGTTCCTGGTGTTTCAAGATGGCAGCAGTATAAACAGCAGAGCACTGAGAGTGAATAGTTTAAATTGAAAAGCCTGCAAACTGCTGTAAAGTGTTAACAGAAATTGATTAATAATAGTAGCCAAAGAAGAAAAACTTTTTATTTACCTTAAAGACTGACAAAATGCACTGTTAGATTTTTAAGATGTGTGTGATCCTGTAGGAATATATAGAGACAAATAACAGAAGGCTGCAAGAAATAGATGATTTTAACCAACCATCCAGAGGAAATGGGTGATGTACAATTTGCTGAAAAGGAAATGAAAGAAAATTGGTGGAACAGCAATTAAAATATGAACAAATGGCAAAGAAACAGACTGAACTCAAAGATATGTCATATGTCACAAAAAAACAAAAAAACAAACTGATATAAAAAAGCAAAACCAGAAGACTCATTTGACCTGGATTATTGGTTGTTTTAATACATGTGACTTAGTAGATTTTATAAAGAAAGTGTTTTACCATTTCATTTTATCTGAGGAAGTCTGTCCACAGAAGCAGACAAAAAGCGCTTCATTACATTTTTTTTTTTTACTCAAAGCAGTCCTCCGGTTTTGCTTTTTTATACGTCATATGCCCCTAAGGGTCTATGTCATATGAACGAATGTTAAGAATATTGAACGCTCTAAAGAGCAAAAATGGCGGACCTCAAACGCTTTATTGTGGGGGGCTGTGTCCCCCACCCCCCACGTTAAATATATATTCCAAATCCGGGATTGCACTATGAGGAAAGGGCAACTATTCCGACCTTCACTGTACTGTGATGATACAAGACGCACTTCGAGGTCCAGCATTTTTGCTTTTTAGAGCGTTCCACATTCTTAACATTCGCTCATATGATATAGACCCGTCCCTAAGAGACAATTAGAGATTTACAGCAGTACCAGAATGAATTGAAAGGAAGCATTGTAAAGACTGAGAAAATGCCATAAGCACGTAGACTGGCCTTTATTAATATTAAAATAGAGGACATTGTCAATTTTCCCAATTTTGAGGCTGAGCAAAACTGAAGCCAATCCTGATTAAATTGTGTATATATCAGCTAAAGGATGAATTTCTTTGTTTTGCTGAGGGAAGGCAGCAGTCTTAAAGGTTGAAGATGCAAAGGCTTCAAACTAACAGAATTGTTTTCCTGCCGATAAGGAAGAAGCACATAATTAACTCAAAAAAACAAGCCACCCTGGTGGAATCGCAAAATCAATAAGCCATATAACAAAAGGAAGAAAACCATGGCAAAAATTAGGGAGGTGCAGTACCCAGCAAGATAAAAGCAGTCTCGTCAAACTAAACAACTCAGAGGAGAAATAGTCTAACAAAGCCAAATTTGAGGTAAATTTGGCCTCAGGCCAAGGACAACCACAAGGCAAATGCTAGCTTATATTAGCTATGTCCACAACCTCAAAGGCAGTACACAATTCTGTGCAGAGCTCATTGTAAATGGAGCTAGCTATACTGAGCCAGAAGATGATATAGCAGATGTACTGACTGACAAATTCAGCTCCATCTTTACCCCTCTCCCCCTTAACCTTCTGTCAAATAACTCCCCCTGTTATCACTAGGGAACAGGTCCTTTAAATGCTTTTGCCATGGCAAAGAGCACTGCATCAATGGACACAGACATTATCCCAGGATGCCTTCTAAATAACATGAAACTTGACCTGTCAGGCCCTCTAGAATTACTGTTTAACTGTAGCCTACAAACAGGCTTCATGCCTCATGAATGGAGAACAGCAACAGTCATCCCTCTGCTCAAAGATGGGCCATCTGCAGAACCTGGAAAATACAGGCCCACAAGTCTCCGTAGTCTCTTATGCAAAGCCATTAGAAAGAATTATAGTTTAGATGATCAGTAATGATGTAGTAAATAAACTGACACTTGACCCAACCCAGTTTGGTTTCGTCAAAGGCAGGTCATGCCTTCTCAATCTGATAGACCTTTCTGAGACTGTCACCAAAGCAGTGGATGAGGGCAAAATGGTTCACACCGTCTACCTTGACCTGGCCAAGTCATTTGACACAATATCCCACTTAGTCATTGTTGACAAACTCAAGAGGTTAAGTTTAAATCCTTATGTCACCCGATGGATAGCCAGCTGGGTCACAGGAACCAGAAAGTTAGAATTGGGGAGTCCACCTCTACAAAGAGGCCAGTCACAAGTGGAGACCCTTGGATCAGTCCTGAACTACTGCTTTTTATCATTAACATATCTGAAGTCAAGGCCAATGTCAATGGCCTCTGGCTGACTAAATTTGCGGATTGCAAATTAGGAGCTGTCGTTGAGTCTCACACCAACACAAATGTTCTTCAGGAAGGCTGACACAAATAACTGGTGTCAGACTATGGACTAAAATGAAATGCCAAAAAATGCATAATAGTATCCTTCAGGAAGTCATCCAACCCTGGTAACCGTCATATTCTCAACACATTTAGACCTGACTCAGTAGCCAGAGACTTAGGAAAACACACAGGTAGAAATCTAGTCTTTGACCATAACATGTCTACAGTAGGGATGAAATCATTGTATGTTGAGCAAACTTTAAATAAAAGTATGGAATATAGGTCCAAGGAAGTAATTGTTCACTCTATTCGGCATTCATCAGACCTATCATTGAGTACATTGCCCACTTTGGTATATACCTAACCAGGCATATCCAACCCTTGGAATGTTCACAGAGGTTCCTCACAAAAAGAATACAGGGCGTAAGTAACATGTCCTGTGCAGACCGCGTCAGGGCCCTGTTCTTGTATTCTGTCTCTTACAGGCTGTTGAGAGATCTTTGCCTGGCATATAGGGCATTATTAGACCTCATTCTGGACCTAATGCATATCCGCAAAACAAATGGCACCAGAATTACCCGTTCTAAAGACTTAACCTTGCCTGTGATATGGCTAGGTCATGCTGGAGAGACAACTATGTATCCCAGAGACTACCTCATCTCTGGAACAAGCTACCCATCCATGTGAATCAAAGTTCCTCCCTAACCCAGTTCAAGTGTAATTTGGACAATTGGATGGGGAGCAGGAAATTCATCCCTGGTTTGGCACGTTTCTCTAATGGACACAGCCTGTAAATGCTTCATCTGCCAGTCTGCTGCTTGAAAATGATTCATCTGCCAGTCCCCTGCTTGTAAGTGGTTCATCTCCCAAGCCCCTGCATACACGTATCAGGGGTACCAGAACTTGTCAGATATGGGATGCACAACTAGGCTTAAAAAGGTCTTTGTGGTCAGCCTAGTATACACCTATGAACTTATAAGACTTTGCAGAGAAATAAGTCCACATTTTCATGTTGTTGTATCCTGCATTAATCAGTCTTCTATCCACTTTGATTTACACAGACCCTAGACAGGCAGAACATCAGGTGGCAAAATGGGGGATGGGGGGTGGAGGGAAGAGAAGACTATGAGGGCACAAGCAACAAGTAAACAGGGACAGAAAAGCTAACTGTGGACACTTGAAGGGAGAGCTTTCCTGCAAAGCCCCATCCTGTTTTCCAAAAGAAAATGATGGCTATAACAAAGGAGATGAAAAAGGATAAGTGTTTATATGGAAAATAATGTGATGCAATAAAAATGGGAGTTGTATTCTGAATAGCATCATAAAACAGTTGGAATTGGTAAATACTAGACAGATAATAGTCTAAATGTATTAGTGTATTACATGTCAGAATTTTACTTAAATAAAAGTGTATGTGTAACTAAATGGGGGGACCGATACTGCATGCTCTCATTAAGGTCTTATTCTCATACTGTAAACTGTGTTCGGTGCCTTTAATAAGGGCACTGTGTGAGATTGGGGAAGGAAGGAGGAGAGAGAGGCGAGTGATGTATTGAATGAAATCCAGAAACTGGTATGTTTGATTTAAAGCTACTGAGATCACTAGCTACCTATCTGGAAATAACTATTTTGTTTTGTCTTGTCACTACTTGCCAGTTGATAGACATTGCTGTTTAAATGAAAAAGGAAACTAATATATGATGGAAACTAGTGGGCAATATTGTATAGTGTTCTGGTGTTGTAAGCACTCAATTCAGAAATGCATGTAAAATATTGAGGCTCGCATGTTGACTGAAAGTATGCTAAATAGCAAGATTCACAAAAATAGTGCCCTAGAGAACCGACTGAAGAAAGTTGGATAAATGCAAGAGGGTTGTTTGTACTTAAAATGTGGAACCCACACACTAAAAATGTTCAATCCTTGAAATATACGCAACTACTAATGGGAAAATAACTTGTTTCCTTTTCTTCTTACACTTAACAGAATTTAGAATCAGTGTCTCAGCCTGTATAGACTAGCATCCTACAGGTGCTTTGGGTATTTGGTCTGCATTCTTTGATTAGCTCTGCTAAATTGCAAGAGGGAGGAGTCACTGCATCTGGATTGTAAAACTTTTTGTCTTTTAGAAAAACATCTGGAGCATTTCTAATACTTACTGACTAAACTTAGCAACACAGGGATAGAGTCATACCTCTCAACCTCTTAGTAAAAGAAATCTGGACAGAGCCACAAAATATGGAGGGGGCCCAGAAATGGGGACGGATTTTTAATATTGCTCTTATAAACTTAGAATGTTGCTAGAGTAACAGGGTTTGTGTTAACATACGTTTTCTGAAGGATTTGAAGTCTGAAACTCAAATGTATGTCATTATTTAGTGATTTCAGTCCTCAGATCATCCCATTGATTTGTCAGAAAACCACAGATTTTAGAATAGACCAATATATGAGGCAAACATCTGGACATTTGAGTGGTATGGAGAGAGTGCTTCAGAATTAAAATACTGCAGGCCAGGGGAAAAAAAGAACAGTGATTAATAGTAACTGTTCTCATACCCAACATACTTTGAATGACAATGTTGGAAGAAGCTCTACACTGCGGTGTTTGAATGAAGTGTCAGTTCTGTGGCTGTGCAAAAATACATATGTATTTAATGTGCTTTTTTATGTCTTGGGTAGGAAACAAATTGTGTTCGAGATCAGGGTTCACTTGTGACGGTTAGAAAATGTCACACAACGGATATAGACAAGTCCTTCATAGTCTGTTTTAATGGACAGATAGAGTTTGCATTAAGAAGAATATCTTTATTGTGGCAAAATTTAATTAATTGGTCTAGAATGTTTAAAAAAAAGACTGTACTGACTTATATTTACAATAGTAATACATGACGTAATGCTGCGGGAGATACACCTGAATCATAGAGAACTTGGTTTGTTTTTCTTTTTGTTTTTGGAATAGAAGGAAAATGAAAAAGAGGTTGTAACACTGAAAATGGTATAGGAATACAGATTGAGGAACAAATGAATAGGCATTGAAGCATTAAAGTGGTAAGAGCTTTGTAGCAGGGTGTACAATTTACACTTGTTAAACTGTATGTTCCACCTAAAGTAGGGAAAGATTAAAAACATTTAAAGACTGTTTTGGGAGAAGTTGTAGCCTTACATCAAGGATGCTTGATAGCAGGAGATTGGAACACTATAGGAAAAAGAAAAATATGTCCGGAGACTCAAGATATCACAGTACTGGTTGAATATTGATACTTGGGTTTAATAATGTAATGAGCATAAAATTGAAGTAGAGTGTACACATTTTTAATGAAATGTTGTTCCTGTGCAAGATTAGATGCTACATATCAAAAGAAGACTGTATCTTGGTCCAACCCATTTAAACACATTTGGTGATGGTATTAGGACATACACCTGTACAAATGATGTTTTTTAAGCAAGTGAAAGTATATTGTGATAAAAGTTGGCATTTTCCAATATTAAGAACCACTCCATGACCTCCAGCTGGTAACACAACGGTACCAGTAAAGGCAATCCCACACTACCAAAACCAACACCGTAGAACTAAAAAAAAACAGGCAGTAGGTCGTCTTAAAAGTAGCCTTTATTCACACAGCCAACAATAGAGAATTTAGCACTTTTGTCTCCAAACAGGAAACCTCATCAGAATCAAATGACACCATATCCTGTCTCATATTAAAGCAGTAAATCAACTCTTATTGGTTAACAAACATTATATACATACATCTCTTATTGGTTAACAAACATTATATACATACATCTCCTTCCCTCATAGTAAAATTCACACACTAAAATTCCACATGTGAGAAAAAGATATTCAATATGTAAAATAATATATACAAGTATACAAAAACCTATATATGAACACACACATTTTAATTTATATATACACACTTGTATTATAACTTGTCAGCCCTTAGTTTTAGGGCTTGGATGAGGGAAATGTGATCATTTAACCCTGGGTGTACACAGACATCAAGGCGCAATTGCCAAATTAATTCCCGAAATTCAAGCCTGGATTCTCAGTCTCCTCCCTTTTCTTGTTGTTTTGCTTTCTGTAAAATCCAGAATTTAAAGTCTGCCTCGTCGCATGTACCCATATGTCGAAACAAGGCGTTAGTTTATTTTTACGAGTTATGTTGTACATGTGCTTAGTCTTTGTCTTAAACTGCGTTCAGTTTTACCTATGTAAAATGCCCCACAGGATGTGCAGTATGCAATACACACCACGTCCTTTGTAGAGCAGTTATATTCTGTCCCCCATAGTTTGCCTTTAAAGGCAGGTAACAATAATTCACTAGAACTGGCTATGAATGCAGATTGGGAATATCTACCACTGCATTGACTCATTTTCCCCCATATTAGATTGTCCTTTTTCAAAAATTTCTTTCAAATTATAATTTCTCCTAAAACTAAATTTTAAAGGCCTATTGAATATGTGTAACCTATTCAGCAGGTTACCAAAAAGTTCCCAGTACTTATAATAATCCGAATTCTCCCCATATCCTGATTATACATTATTACCAAGTACGTTATCTTATTACACTCTCCATTCACATCCCTTCCTGTATTCAGTCTCCCATTACCATCATCATCATTCACTGACATGTTCAGTAAGGGCAAATATTTATTCCCCCACCCAATTAGTATTTAATTCTTGAGGGATTTAACAAGATCCTCAGGAAATCATCTTTCCTGGAACAAGCTCCCAATATAGTCCAATTCACCCTCCAAGTCTTCCCTAGTCAATGTCATACAGGCAGCCCATACCCTCTGCCCTTTCACTATATTTCTGTAAATGGATGGCTACTCTCAAAATAAAGGTATGAATTTGAAAACAATTTTTCCTATATAATTGGGAGACATATCTCTAATTTATTATATCCTTCCTAATATTTATATCCAAATAATGTACTTCATGTGTAAATTTCAGAAATTCAGTTGTATTTTTTAAATAATCAATTAAGGGAGTAATTAGATCTAAGGAACCCTACCAAATAATATCTAAAAAATGATAATAGGTCCTATTGTATTCCTTAAACTCTGAATTGAACACGAAGTGCTTCACCCAGTATAACATTACTATATTAGCAAAAATTGGTGCACATGATGCACCCATTGCCACTCTAACTGGTGTTAATACTCTCCCTGAAAATAAATGGTTATTTTTCAGTACCAATTCCATGTTCTCCAACATTAATCTGAACTCATTTGATTTCAAAAAGTTAAGTTCCACCAACATTTCCTTAAACCATTCAAGTCTGAAATCATGCGGGATGACTAAGAATGAATCTTTTACGTCTGTAGCTATAAAACAAAAATGTGGATTATACTGTGTTCCTTATTTTAAACAGAAAATCCCGTGAATCAATCAAGATGTGTGGGTATGTGCCATAAAAGGCTTTTAACTTATTAGCCACATACATAGCCAGTGGTTGGGTTTTTGACCCCACCAACGTAACCACTGGTCTCAATGGTGGGTCATGGTGGTCCTTGTGGACCTTTGAAATTCTAACAATCCCTAGGATTGATGGTTTAAAAATAGTCAGAAATTCAAACAATTGATGTGAAGTTGTTAAATCTCGCTGTTTATTCTCACTGATTGATTCGGAGCCGATCCTCTGCTCCGACACAGCCGATAGCAAAGCTCAAGGTTTGCCAGTAGCTCAAGACCAAGCCCCTCATCCCATGATGCACTGCTGGAATTACCTCAGATCATCTAGTTTGCCGCAGCACAGATCTCGGTGTTCCAGATAGCTCGGACCATTATTAATCGATAGATTCATCTATTTGCAAGTTTACAAACTTTTTTTTCTTGACTTCTTGAAAAGTAGTACAACCATCTTTGGTGAAGTCAGGTGGGATGACAGTTGCTGAACAGCCGAGTGCAGGTAACGCTTCTTTGGTAAATCAACTGAAGACTTTAGATCAGATGTCTTTGAGAGCTAAAAAGCTGCTACTAGAAATTAATTATTTCGATGAGTGTAAAAAGGTGGGAGTGATTCCCAAAGGTTTGCGTTCTTGGCAGTACCCTTCGGCTGAGTCAGAGTTTCACCTGGATTTGTTGAAACTCTTTGATAAACATGGATGTGAGCTGATGAGCTTAATGAGTAAACATTATCAACAGACTGTGGATGGCCTTACTGTGGAGATAGCACAAATAGATTGGCACAAATAGATCGGAACATCAGGTTACATAAAGACTTTGGTAGGTATAAATTTGATAATACCAGAATTTTCACTACAATAGATCAACATCTTAATAATTCAGAAATCAAGGCAAAAAAATTAAGAAGGGATATAGAAGCCTACACGAATAATGCTGCTTATCCAACCCTGCCCCTTCACAAAATCGGAACTTTGTAAATCAACGAGTATCTTCTCCCTACTGCAATAATGGTAATGAATGTAAGGGCGAACAAAGTTGTACTGCAGAAAATGTATTTGTCAACAATTTAGGGGACAGTAGAGGAGAAGATGAGCTATCACCAGAGAATGTAGATGAATGTTTTGAACAAACAGGTAACTCAAGGGGAAGAGAGAAGAGTCCTTTTTCCAACAGTGGTCAAAACCACCAGAAACGTTACATGAGAGGGGGCAGCACAACAGCAACATGTAATACAAGAAAGGAGGGAACAACAGAGGGAAGAAATGACTGGTAACCATTTAAAGATTTTGTCAAACAAAAATGGTGATTTTAAAATTTAACGACTTTACTAATCACATTATCAGTGTTGAACTATGTGAACTTTTTTCTAAGGGACTGACATTTGTTCCAACACAGCATTTTGATTTATCTAGGACATTGATAGATCTCAAATTATTTGTACGGTGGATGAATTTGATGGTGCTCTTGGGGAATAAAGATAGCTTGAACACTGATAATAAGGGTTCCTAGTACATTTAACCCCCCCCCTACACATCCCATGTTGAGCTTATATGAGCACTTGTTTGAAATGGATATAAGAAATATATGTGGGAAACAGGTGAATCGTGGTGGTTCTAACCTCTCCAAAAGGGAGAGGGAAGCTTTGCAAGCATTCAAATTGCTACCAGTGCGTGTCTTAAAACCAGACAAAGGTGGGGGTCTGGTTTTAATGGATATAAATGAATACAATGAAAAAATGAGGACTGAGTTAGGTGGTAACAGGTTTGAATGAGCTAAACAATGCTTACAAACGCATTAATGTGTTCTTGAATAACTTGTTTTTAGAGGGGACTATTGATTTGGGAACGTTAAATTGTTTAACAGTTTCACCAAAAATTCCAAGTTTGTTTGGACTGCCAAAGTTACATAAAGATATTTCGAACCCCCCCATGCATGTTCTGGCTAATGCTAAGTCTTCTATTACTTATGCTATGGCCAAATTGGTAGACAATATTTTAAAGAAATATGTGAGGAAAGCGTCTCAGATATGTAAAGACTCCTGGTCTTTTTTGGCAGCTATTGAAAGTTTCCCTTACCATGAAAATATAAAATTTTTAACTATGGATGTCATTGATTTATATTTTTCAGTCCCGCATGCTTTAGGTATAGAATGGGTAGTTGAACAGATGTTGGCACATGGTGCTGATGGAGGGGAAGTATGTTTGATTCAGGAATTGCTGGACATCATTTTAGGTAACAACTTTGTGATGTTTGTTGATATTTATTTGCAAAAGGTGGGGGTGGCTATGAGTTCCCCATGTGGGGCCAGTTTTTCAAATCTTGTTAATGGCCCAATGAGAACACCGTTATATACTGAATGTACCTGAAAACCAAACAAGGATCAAGTTTTACACAAGGTTTTTAGATGTCTTTATTTTGTTTGATGGGACTAGTTTAGAGGTGGACAGCTTCTTGGAGGGAATCAATGCCAACACTGAGTTTTTGAAATTCACTCAAGTGCACTGATGAAAAGATTACATATTTGGATAGAGAGTTAAGTAAGGATGTTTCTAGTAAATGTTTTGTGGCTGCCATTCATCGTAAGGAAACTTACTCTAACTGTATGTTACACTATACGAGTGCCTACCCCCAGTACCAGAAGAAATCTGTAGTAAAGGGCCAAATGGTCTGAGCTGCACATATGGTAACAAGAGAGGACAGATTTCTTGATGAATGTGAATTACTCAAGGGAATGTTTTTGATGAGAGGGTACCCTGAGGTGTTGGTATTGGATATTTTTGAGGAAGTTTGGAGTAAAAGGAAAGCAGGTATTTGCAAACCTATATTAACAGGGCACCGTGGTGTTTTGGATAAGGTTGAAAGTGAAACAACTGGTTTGAGCCCCCTTGTAAAGAGGTTGTCTTTGATGACTAGAAGTCAGAACATTTGATGAGTTTCATTACAGTATTTAGTTTGGAGGCTGAAGCAATAAGATCAATTTTACAGAGGAACTGGAGTGTGTTTACTTTTGAGTTGGATTTAACTGAAAAGTTAGGTGATAGACCAACAGTAATATACAAAAGGGGGTAACAACTTAAAGCGTATAATGGAAATGAGTAAAAAAGCTAGGTGCAGAATTGCTGAGACATTCATATGTGACTCTTGTAAGTTTTGTAGACATCTAGCAACTGGGAGTAGTGTTGCCATTAACAACAAGATATACAATCTTGAAGGAAGGTACACTTGTTCATCTAAGTCACTGACTTATCTTGCCTCATGTCAACTTTGCCCTGCGTTTTACATGGGCAAAACTGACAGAAACTTAGACAGAAACTTACAGGGTTTACGAGCACCTGTATAGTATAAGAAAAAACAAGTTGGAAAATGCTGTAGCTAAACACTGTGACCAGCACCTCTCCTTTGGTTTTAGAGTATTAGATCAAATCATGCCTGATGTTAAAGGGGGCCCATTTCGACTCCTTTTGGAAAGGCAGGAGTTGATTTGGCAGTTAGTTACAATTGTATAGGGCTCCTGGTTTAATGACAAAGTTTCTTTGGCTTGTATTTTAAAATTAAGAAGTCTTTTACAGTGAATGAGCACACATTAGGAAAGCGTTAGGGCTATGTACATTTTTTAATATGTATTTATATGTGTGTTTAAACTGAAGGAATGTATTTTATTTCACTTTTGAGGAACCTGTTTCTTTACAGTGGTTTCCCTACCAGTTAATCAATTTGTACAACAAATGGTTTAGATGAAGTATAAATGGAGCTGGATGTAGTAGTTTATTTTATTTTGTTGTCTGAAGAAGTTTGGGTACTAGCTGGACGAAAAGCGATTTGAATAAAATTATGTGCTTAACTTTTACATTTTGTGGATTTTGTTGGACTTTGGAGTTTTCACCTTCCAGTCGCCACTTTTGCTGTTTTTTAAAGCTCAAGGTTTGCCAGTAGCTCGAGACCAAGCCCCTTATCCCATGATGCACTGCTGGAATTACCTCAGATCTAGTTTGCCGTGGCACAGATCTCAGTGTTCCAGATAGCTCGGACCATTATTAATCGATAGATTCATCTATTTGCAAGTTTAAAAACTTTTTTTCTTGATAGGATAGTATATATATATATATATATATATATATATATATATATATATATATATAATCTCTATAGTTTTAGACTTAGACTTAGTTTTAGATAAGTGCCCTGTGTTTCTATAGTGTTGGCCTAAGAGTTGGGTAGATAATTTCTTAAGTGTGTTATTTCAATTGTTTAAATTGATAACAGAGATGTCTGACGACAAAGAGAAGCCACATCCAAAATCTGGCTTCAAAAAATGTCCGGATTGTGCACAAAAAATGTCAGTCACTGACTGGAATGTTCAATATGTTTGTCTGGGGGATAAACACCTCCAAGACTCTTGCAGTATCTGTCACTCCTTCTCTTCCAAGGTACTTTTAGAGAAGAGGAGGAAATTAGTGGATAGGGGTTTACTTCAGCACCCTTTCTCTGAAGCGCTGGATGACCAGGATGGTGCTAGTAGATCCTCAGTATTCCAAGTCCTCAGGTGACTCAAAAGCATCCAAAAAGGCTAACAAAATGGAGGGTGTAGGGTCATCAGTTCCACTGTCCTCAGAACCGAGTGTCCCTTCTGTTCCGAGCCAGCTCACAGCTTTGGAGCTGGTCTCTGAGATTCCCTCATCTCCTCTGCTCCAATCAGCACCCTCGGTGCACTCCTCGAAGTCTTCTGTCAGCCTCTCAGACATGGACAGGTTAGTGCAGAAGCTTTTAAGGGCACTAGGCCTTGCTAAATTGTTGTCGGCTCCGACGCCTTCATTGGAGCTGAAGACCATTAACCCAGACTTGACTACTACTCCTCCGAGCCGTACTGGACTTTTGGAGCCGAAGGAGCCCAACCTGATGGTTGTTGAGCCTGTGGAGCAGAGACCTGCACCGGTGTTATCGGTTCCATCTACTTGGATGTCCTCAGCGCCAACCGGGGACTCTAGGAGCCGACACTCTCCTGTGGGGTCCAGGGAGGATAGTCGTACAGATTTGTCGGTGCCGACTCTTCCTCTCAGGGCTTCGGCTCGGATGAGCTCAGCTCCTACCTTGGGCTCAGAGCCCATGGCCTCGGTGTGGGAGGATTAGATGGTCCCTTTGGATCCATCTACCCCTTCTCGTCGGAGGCATGGTGCATTAGATGCCATGAGGAGAGTCCCGTCTCCAAAGACATCGTCAGCATCAGGTCTGGCTTCCCCCTCCCCTCAAGCACTTGTCTGCTCCTGCTTCTACCGGTCCACCCAGCCATAGAGACCCTGAGCCTCAAGTAGCCCCACAGGGCACCCCCTGCTCTTCTGAGACCTCCCCAGATCCCCCCACTGAGGAGGTACCCAGGAAGAAACTGTGCAAGAGAAGGTCTCCCCACAGGAGTCTTTGACATCTGACACTGACTTGGATGAGTCAGAAGGGTCTCCTTGATCCCCCTCTGAGGATATCTTCTTTGCGGAGATATTAGAGATCCTTAATCAGAGGGGCGATTGGCAATTCAAAAGCCCTACTGAAGATGAGTCAGTGCTCTTGAAGACTTTCGGGTCTCAACCTTCCACTTCTTGGATGTCTCCGCCTTACGATGATCTCATGGAGCTGATCTCTCGTAAGGCGTGGGAGTCCCCGGAGGCCATGGGACCTGTCCCTCGGAAGCCAAATAAGTTCATCTCTGCCCCAGTGGACAAAGCCTTTTTGACTAAGGGAGTGCCTGTTGATGCCATGGTGATGGCTGCAGCCAGCAAAAAGGAAACATCTGAGATGTCCTCATCTATCCATCCTCCTAACAGAGATTCTAGGATCATGGATAGATATGGGAAACACATGTTTAGTTCAGCGACCTTTTCCCTTTGATCACTGAACTATTTAACCCATTTTACAAGGCTGCAAAGAGATCTCCTAAAAGAGCTAGGAGATGCACTCCAGGGTATGGTAGCTGCACAGGTTGCCGACAGTTAACACACAGCTCGCTACCCTAAACTCGATTGTGAACTCGTCCATGCGTCTCATATCTTACACAGCTGATAATTTGAGTAGAGCTGCTAGTTTAGGCATTGCTCTGCGTAGATAAGCCTGGATGCGTCTCTATTCCTTTGCGGTGCCTTTCAAGTCTTACTTCATCAACACCCCATTTGATGGCTCATCCCTGTTTGGGTCCAAGGTAAAGGAAACTCTAAGCAGGTGTGAGCAAAAAGGCAAGACTCTATCTGCCATTAGCCCGTTTTTCTACCCCTACTCTGCCCTATCCCAAGGGCCCTAAGGGCGGAAAAATGTGGTTCTGAAAAGCACAGGGAGCCTTTCAGGACACACGTGGAGAAACCCCCTCTAGAGGCAGAAGAGGGGGTTATAACGGAAGATGCCACCCACATGGCAGGGGGGGGGGTCCGCAACAGCAGGGTGACAGAGGCCAGTTCTCTGGTCAGCCCAGTTCTCTGGTCAGCCCTACCAGCACTTATGAAAGAAGACCCGGCTGTCCGGCTCTGGAGGCAGTCAGGAGTCGCTTATCTTTGTACCCAGAAGCCTGGCTAAGCATAATGTCTGATACCTGGGTACAAAGCATCATTTCCAGAGGGTGTTTCATACCATTCTCTTCCCCTCCCACTTCTGTTAACAGAATCCCAGATGTTTCTCCCAATCTCGGGCAACAAGCAACTATAGAGGTTTGCAAGTTGCTAGAAAAAAGTCATCCAGCCAGTCCCAGCAGACCAAGTTGGATTCGGAACTTACTCAAGATTCTTTTTGGTTCCATAGAAAACAGGGGACTGGAGACCTATCTTGGACCTCAGCAGACTTAACCAATTTGTAAAAAAAAAAAAAAAGAGAGAGAAGTTCCGAATGGTCACGCTTCAGGCCATTCTTCCCTTTCTAGGGAAAGACTATTGGATGTGCGCCATCAATCTCAAAGGATGCATACTACCACATAAAGATGGACAGATGCTCCAGAGATCACCTGCGTTTCCGGCTGGGAGCCAATCAATACCAGTTTCGAGCCCTGCCCTTTGGACTCACTACAGCCCCCAGAGTGTTCACCAAATGCATGGCAGTGGTCATGGCTCACCTGAGGTGTCTAGGATTCCAGGTGTTTCCATATCTAGACGATTGGTTCCTCACCGCTACCACCAGGCATCAATTGATTCAGGCAACACAAAATACTCGGACACTCTGCCTCCACTTGGGTATTACAGTCAACTTTGAAAAGTCTGCCGTGTCACCATCACAGCATACAGTCTTTATAGGAGCAGAGCTAGATACCTCAACCACCACTCTACGTCTTCCAGTCAAAAGAGTCTCACTTCTTCGCCACCACGTCATCTCATTGGTGTCAAAGAACAGAGCTACAGCCGCAGAGGTCTTGGAGGTACTAGGTTTGATGGCGGCAACAATTCTAGCCATTCCACTCGCAAGGATGCATTTGCAAATTCTTCAATGGCTCCTGTTCGCTCAATGGTCTCACCAGAAATTACCAATGAACCATAAGATTCTCATCACAAATTCTTACAAGAGAGACCTTCGGTGGTGGTTGACGTCTCTTCATGTCACAATAAGAAGACCCTTTGTGCCCCCCCCCCCAGTAGCCACTGTGACCACGGACGCTTCCCTAATAGGGTGGGGGGGAGCATTTTCAGGGAAAGACTGCCCAAGGCACATGGACAGATCAAGAGTCACATCTGCATATCAATGTTCTGGAGTTGAGAGCAGTACTTCTGGCATTGCAGTACTTCCAGGACTCTCTTCCTCTAGGGACAATTGCAATTCAGACAGACATGTCAGTGGTCTGGTACTTGAACAAACAGGGCGGAACCAAGTCTTATCCCCTTTGTCGAGAAGCCCTCAGGGTATGGCAATGGGCTGTGTCATCCCAGCATTTTCTGTTAGCAACGCACATCCAAGGGAAATCCAACGTGATAGTGGACAAGCCGAGCAGGGCAATCCTGTTGCCTCATGTGTGGTGTCTCAACCAGCACATTGCGGACTTGAATTTCTGCAAATGGGACCTCACCAGTCACATGAATACCAAATGCAGAAGCTACTTTGGCCTAATACCACCTCTGGGACATCCCCCAAGAGACGCACTCATACACGATTGGCCTCCGGGTCTCCTATATGCATTCCCACCAATTCCATTGATACCCAGATTTTTAAGAAAGCAAAATCGCTGGGAAGAAGGACTGTTATCCTCATAGCCCCCCATTGGCTTTGACAGATTTGGTTCCCTTTTCTTCACCATCATCTGCTGGGAAGATCCATGGATCCTGGACCCAGTTCCAGACCTCCTGACACACGCGTCAGGGGACCTCCATCCTTCATTGCAGTTTCTAAAGCTGACTGCTTGGCTGATCCACTTCCCTCTTCGATAAGTGGATGGGGGATCGTAGGTTTGTCCCAGGGATTACTCCTGTGTCACTATTAGACAGAGGCACAGTAAACTAAACCTTAAAAAGGGCACAGTATACTCAAATCAAGGGGTGACGTAAGCCATACAGAATCGGGCTAGGCTTATAATTGCCTCAGGGCAGATAGCCTAGTATGAACCTATGAACCCAAATAGCCAGGCTTCATTCACTCTCAGATGACACAAGATAAATTCTATTGTCTTCTCATAAGCCATCCACCAGAAAACTATATCGCAGTAAGTGGAAAAGGTTCTCCATTTGGGCCAGTATACAAAAAATTGACTCTCTCCGAGCTCCTTTGTCATCCATTTTAGAGTTTTTGACAATGATTTTTAAGGAAGGAGCAGCAGCTACCACAGTTTGGGTTCAGTTAGCTGCCATATCAAATTTCCACCTTGGATTCGATGGGTTAAATATTATGGCCCATAAGTTATATAAGGTTTTTCTCAAAGGTGTTTTTCACATGATACCTCCTGTCAAAATCCCTTATTCTCCCTGGAATTTGAATTGTATGCTGTCTCAAATAATTCTTCCCCCCTTCGAACCAGCATCATCTTGTGATCTCAAATTTTTGTCCTGGAAAACTATTTTTCTAGTGGCCATTACTTCTGCCCGCAGTGTGTCAGAACTTCAAGCATTATCTATCAGACCTCCTTACATGATTTTCCATGCTGATAGTTTCTCTCAGAACAAACCCCTATTTTTTGCCTAAAGTCTGTTCTGTGTCCAATATCAATCAGGTCATTGAGTTGCCAGTCTTTTTTCCCAACCATTCCAACAAATTGGAATAGATGCTGCACAAACTTGACGTACACAGACAGCTCAGATTTTATCTTGATAGAGCTAAGGATATTAGAAAATCAGATCAACTCTTTGTATCCTTTTCGGAGGCCAGAAAAGGTAGACCAGTGGCTAAAACAACCCTTTCAAAATGGTTATCGGATTGTATCTCATTTGTTCATGCAAATGCTAACATACATTTGCCACACAAAGCAAAGGCTCATTCAACCAGAGCCGTTTCTATGTCTTCTGCTTTTCAAGCTAAATTGCCGCTTGACAACATTTGTGCTGCAGCCACTTGGTCTAAGCCTCATACCTTTATCACTCATTACAAAGTAGATAAGGCTACCAGGGACAGGTTTTCTTTTGGATCCACGGTCCTAAAAAATGTACTCTCTTGAGTCACCCAGGATCGCTGGTGCTTGGGACGCTACACATCAGTGAAAATAAACAGCGAGATTTGACAACTTCACATAAAGAAGTTATGTACTCACCATAACGTTCCATGTGAGTTGTTTATCTCGCCTTTATTCTGACATCCCTCCCGGCTGACAGTTGACCTAGAGGCTAGTATCATCCTGGTTGTTCAATACTACTACTTCCTTCTTGGGGAGTGCTCCTCTTACAGGGGTATATATAACACAGCAAATAAGATCTGAGGTAATTCCAGCAGTACATCATGGGATAAGGGGCTTGGTTTCGAGCTACTGGCAAACCTTGAGCTTTGCTATCGGCCGTGTCGGAGCCAAGGATCGGCTCCGAACCCATCAGTGAGAATAAAGGCGAGATAACCAACTCACATGGAACGTTATGGTGAGTACATAACTTCTTTTTTTATTCATACTCCTCTGTATTAGATTTTCTTCCAGAACCATGATCAGTCTTTTTATACACCATATTCACTTCATTACCTGACACCTGGGAGTACCTCCCATCTGAATTCAGGATTTCCAGCATTGACTAGGGAAGACTTGGAGGGGTGAATTGGACTATATTGAGAGCTTATTCCAGGAAAAGGGATATCCTGAAAATCTTGTTAAATCCCTCAAGAATGAAATATTAATTGGGTATGGGAATAAATATTAGCCCTTACTGAACATGCTAGTGAATGATGATGGTAATGGGAGACTAAATACAGGAAGGGATGTGAATGGAGAGTGTAATAAGATACCGTATTCGGTAATATATAATCAGGATACAGGGAGAATTTGGAATATTATAAATACGTACAGGGAACTTTTAGGTAACATGCCGAATAAGTTAGACATATTCAATAGGCCTTTAAAATTTAGTTTTAGGAGAAAATTATAATTTGAAAGAAGTTTTTGAAAAAGGACAATCTAATATGGGGGAAAAGGAGTCAATGGTGGAACACTTAAGTGTGGGAGATGTTCTCAATATGCATTCATAGTCAATACTAGTGAATTATTGTTACCTGACTTTAAAGGCAGACTACGAGGGACAGAACATTATAACTGCTCTACAAAGGGTGTGGTGTATATTGCATACTGCACATCCTGTGGAGCATTTTACGTAGGTAAAACCGAATGCTGTTTAAGACAAAGAATCTATGAGCACATGTACGACATAACTTGTAAAAAAAAAAAAAAAAAAAAAAATTTACATGTGATGAGGCAGATTACTTTCTCTAAAATCCAGAATTTAAAAACAAGAAAGGGGAAGACTGGGTGGGAATCCAGGCTTAAATTTCGAGAATTAATTTGGCAATTATGCCTTGATGCCTGTGTATACCCAGGGTTAAATGATCATATGTCCCTCATCCCAGCCCTAAAACTAAGGGCTAACAAGTTAATATGTGTGTGTGTGTGTGTGTGTGTGTATATATATATATATATATATATATATATATATATATATATATATATATAAAGTAAAATGTGTTCATATATACACTTTCTTATACTTGTATATATATTTTGCGTATTGAATGTCTTGTTTCACATTTGGAATTTGTGTGTGAATTTTATTATGAGGGAAGGAGAGATGTATGTATATAATGTTTGTTAACCAATAAGAGTTGATTTACTGCTTTAATATTTGAGGCAGGATATGGTGTCATTTGATTCTGATGAAGTTTCCTGTTTGTAGATGAAAGCGCTAAATTCTCTATTGTTGGCTGTGTGAGTAAAGGATACCTTTAAGACTACCTACTGCCTGTTTTTGGAGTTCTATGGTGTTGGCTTTGGTGCCGTGGGATTGCCTTTATTGGAACCATGTTGTTGCTAGCTGGAGGTTGTGGAGTGATTCTTACTGTTTAATCCCCCAGCGTGTTCCACACAGGATTTTGCATTTTCCAATATTCCTTTTGGAAAGGAAGACTTTTAATTATTAGTAAGAGCAAACTTTTAATGGAAATGTTAGAGTTTAGGCTACACAATAAGGACCTTGCAAAGAATTGGGATAATTGTAAATTGAAGATTAAAAAAGTCACAGTAATAGCAAATGAGTAATGGAATAATAGCTTAAATTTCAACTTACTATGTGAAAGAGGTTGGAGAACAGTGAAAGCAGTAAGAATGTCTATGCAATACTAAGAATGCATGAGTAAACATAGAGCAATGGTTTTAAAACTGCTGTTTTTTTGGCAATAACTGTAGAGCAACCAAGTTTTTGGCTCAACATTTGAGGCTACAAAATGTAGAAAGGACAACTAAAATCGGGAATTGAGAATTGTAAGTGTAGACATAGACGCGGGAAAAATTATGAAGATTTAATGGCTAATTACAACATTATGCTATATATAGAAGATACTGAGGTTGAGTAGCACATAAGAAATGGTAACATATTTCAGACACACAATTGCAGCTTCCTCAACTAACTGAAACTGAAGGGATATAAACATCGAAAATAAAGGAAATTGAAATTAAAGAGCAGTGAAACACCAGAATACAGGGAAAACCCCAGGTAGTCATGGAATTCCAGGAGAAGTATGGAAAAGGATGGAGCAGGAGACGATAATAGTCTGGTTATTACTTTTTAATATTTTTGGGGGGTGGGATGTACCTTTAACTTGGAAAGAAGCAGTAGTGTTACTTGTAACAAAGCAGGAGAATGATCTCCTTGATCCAAGGTCAGACCCATTTTGATTCTAAATCATGACTGTGAAGTGTTTATAATGTTCGTGTTAAAAAGAGTGGTAAAGATATTGACATGGCTAATGGCCCTGGACCAGTGTGTATTTTTAGATGTTAGGAGACATATGTTGGAAATGTGATAGTTCAGAAAAGTTCTTGGGAGCATGTATTCTGGGCAATGTACAGAGGAGTTTCAGTACTAAAATTATTTGAATAATATGCTAAGTATTAGACTTGGCTGAGAAATTAACTATAATATGTAGAGAAATATTTCTTGAGCTAGTGTAAAGTAACCAGTATTAATAAGGTGAAAGCATTGCTGTCTTTAGTGTTGATACTGGTTTAGAAAGTTATAGCTAGAAATTGAAAACCATCAATAAGAGAAGTGAAACAAATGACTACCTAGATTAAAAAATATGAAACTGAAAACTGATAGTAATGCATTGAGTGCTATGACTGTGTACTGCTAACAAATTTCTTCCTGTAGTCCCGGGGTTTGTACCTTTTGTCTCCATATGCATACTGTGCAAATCTCTGCAGGTCATTTATTTTGACACTGTTTCTAGGGTCATCCATCTAAAAAGTATTTGTTCCTCACTAAATTAATTAAAAAAAAAGACAGGTGTACTTTTATTGGACTTGTGCTTGACTGAACAAGTGGTCCAATTTAAGAATTCACCTCTAGGTTGATGAGTTTATGGTGAGTGCTGTTTCACAGGTTCATAGATAGGTACTAGGGTATCGGCCCTAGGGCTTATACAAGTCTAGCCAAAAGGGTAGCCTGGCTTTCACCACCCAAGAAAATTATTTGTCTGTGCCCCTGTCGAGCAGAGCCACAGGGGTGATCTTATTTCCCATCCAATCATCAAGATTTTTCTTGAGTGCTAATGAGGAGCTTTGTATGATATAGATAGGTAGTTTGTTCCAGAGTATGGAAAGTCTCTAGGACAGGAATCTATCCCTCCAGCATGTTCTGTTTATTGTGGTGACAAGGTTTAGGTCCCTAGAGCATGTAGCACGGAGGGGTTGGGATTTCTTAAGTGGAGCATGTCCAACAGCTCCGGGTTTGACATAGCTTTGTATGATAGACAGAGATTGTCTCTGAGTAGGCGATATGTGATAGAGTAAAGCTGGAGTTTTTTGAGACGGTCGGCGTAGGGCATCTGAGGCTGGTAATCTTCTCTGTGAGCTATTTCTGCGGCCTTTCCAGTTGTTGTAGATGTCTTGTGAGGTACATACCAAAAGGAGCGTTGTGCTCTATAATGGGCCTAATGTGTGACGAGTAGAGGGGAACAATGACATCTTTTTTTTTTCCTGGATGAGAAACCTTTTGTGATGGTGTGCCACGTAGAAGGATTTCCTGACTACTGTGGTGATGTGATTATCAAAGGATAGTCTACTGTCCACCTGTGTCCCAAGGTCTCATTACACTTTGTGTTAAGTAGACTACCACCTATGTGGTAGCTCATGGGTACAGAGTTTTTACCAAAGAGGATGACGGTGCACTTTTTGGCATTGAGCTTGAGGCCATGGCTTTGACACCAGGCATCTGTCTCAGTGAGGCCCTTTTTGTAGGATGTCACCATCGTTAAGAGTTTCAGTTATGGCTCCTAGTTTGCAGTTATCTGCGAACTTCGTTAGCCAAAGACCTTCTGTGTTAGCCTGTACTTCAGAAAAGTAGATACCAAACGGGAGAGGACCCAGGACTGAACCCTGTGGTACTCCACTTGTCACTGGTCTGAAGTCAGATTTGGAGTCTGCTAGTTTCACAGTGTGGGTTCTGTCAGTGAGCCAGTTGGCAACCCATCTTGTGACATAGGGATTTATACCAAGTTTAGTGAGTTTATCTGTAATTCCAGAGTGTGGGATGGTGTCAAAAGCCTTGGCAAGATCTAGATAGGCAGTGAACCACCTTTCCCTCGTCTATGGCTTTGGTGACAGCTTCAAAGAAGTCAATCAGGTTTAGGAGACATGATCTGCCTTTTACAAACCCGGACTGGGTGGGGTCCAGAGTTTGGAGATTACCAATGTCTTTGTTTATAAGTTCCATAATGATACGTTCCACGGCCTTGCAGACCAGGCTCGTTAGGCTGATGGGATGGTAGTTCCCAGGGTCCATGGTGGCTCCCCCTTTGTGGAGTGGGATAACCATCACTGTGCACCATTCAGTGGGCGCAAAGCCTGAGGTGAAGCTATGATTGAACATGGTGCTTAGGTGGGGTGCCAGTTCATTCTGTAGTTCATGTAGAACGCAGCCTGAGATGTTGTCAGGCTCCATGGATGCTGTGTTATTGGCTTTGGAGAGTGTGGTTTTTACCTGTGCAGTCGTGATTGCAGGAACTTTGCATTCTTCCGGTATAGAGATGGGCCCTTTAGGGGGTGGGGGTAAAGTTAGCACTGAACCTATCTGCCAGGATGTTGGCAATATCAGTTGGTTCTGTATATTTAGTGCAATTGTGCTGTAACTTAGAGCAAATCTGAATGTTGCCATTGAGATTCTTGACATAGCTATAGAATGCTTTGTCGTCTTTAGAATCAGTGGTGATTTTGTTTTCGTAACTAGCTTTGGAGGATTTTATGAGGGATCTCAGCTTCTTACTGAGGCTGACCAGGGAGTTCTTCCAGTCATGGGATTTTACTCTTTTTTGCAACAGTTTCTTTCTTTTGTTGTAGAGTTTGTTTATGGCAGGGGACCACCAGATTGGCTCCCTTATTTTGGAGGGATAGCATCTTGGTTCTGTTAGGGATAGCACGATCCATGCACTTGTGTAAGTGCTTATAAAGTACATTTGTGTAGGATTCAGCAGTTGTACCTCTATTGTCCGTCAGCATGGGTGTCGTGAAGTTTACCACTTCTGCCTTAAGAAATGTGAAGTTGGCTTTGGAGAAATTTTTTTACGGTGGTTTCTCTTATGGGGATGGGGGTGGGATGTGGATGTCTAGGCTAATTAGCTTGTGGTCGGATCTGACCAACGAGGAATTGACCTCTGGTGTGGAACACCGGTCACCCATGTTGGTAATGACCAGGTCTAGGATATTGCTGCTCCTGGTGGGGGTGTGGATAAGTTGATCCAAGGCATTGGAATTTATGAATTCCAGAAAACGTTGCGCAAAAGAGTTGGTACATGAGTAGTTTTCCCAGTTAATGGTGGGGTAGGTGAAGTCGTCCATTATTAGGGTGTTGGGTTGTACCCTACTATTTTCCAGTGCATCAAGAAATGAGGAGTGGGAATCCTGGGACATGGTGGGGGTTCTGTAGCAAGTTACAATTTGGATTGCAGTCTTGCCCAGAGTTAGTTGCACTTGGATAATCTCGGATGCATTATGCTGAGCAAGTAGCCTGGAGGTGTGGATATCCTTAATGAATATGGACACGCCTCCACCTTTAGTGTTTCGGTCCAGGTTAGGTGGCCGAAAGGTGTGGTATGAATTATAGCCTGCTAATGCAGGGATGCTCTCTGGAGCCTTGAACCAGGTCTCTGCCACTGCACAGATGTCGATGTTCTCCCTTTTAAGGAGTGCCTCGAGTGAATACAGTTTGAGGTTTAGACTTCTAGCATTGAGTAGCATTGCCCTCAGATTTGCTTGCTTGTACCCGTTACAGTGGTGAATTTGTCAATTTGAACCTTGCCTAAAAAAGGCACTATAGGGGTGGCAAGAGCCTTAGCCAGTATCCGGAATCCCAAGGGCAGTGGGTGCAGGCCATCTCTGGAAAAGCATCGTGGTCCGTTGATCATGTCATCCCAGGCAGACAGATACTGGATCCCCTTAGAATGACACCAGAAGCTTAACCAATTGTTGAAGTCTGTCATTTTGTCCTTGTACTGTGGTATCATTTTGGGTGATGGCAGGATGCTACTCAGGGCTAGGGTCATACCTGCCTGGGCTGCAAGATTGGAGAGCTCCTCCATGTCTCTCTTCATGTAGTCCAGGGAGATGCGTCTCAGGTCATTCACACCAACACGGGCAATGACAGAGTCATATTTGTACTGACTTTTTGACTGGAAAAAAAAGGTTGTGTAGTGTTGACTTTTTTTAATTTATTTTCCCAGGTTGCAAGAAAAACATGTGAAAGATGAGCAGATAGAACATTGGAAAAAAATTGTTAAAACTCAGGAAGAACTTAAGGAACTACTCACCAAGGTAAATGCATCTCTGAGTTACTTTACAGATATGTACATGTAGTTTTCATGTTGGAATTCTGCAAAAAAATCTTGGTCATTTGGCTAGTGCCATATAATTGCTTTGTCTTTCATTTTTAAATATAAAGTAATTTTCTTTCAAGTGCTTGTTTCGTTTGATGTCTGGTCATCAACATGACTGGCAAAGGGATACTCTTGAAATGAACGGGGGAGGAGGAGTCTTTTCTTTTTCCATTCTTTCTTGGCACTTCTAGAAACATCAGAGCCATCTGTCCTTTTTCCTAGACATCTTTTTTCTGTTTTCTTACCACAGGTTCCCTATGTACGCTGGGTTGTGATTATATTTACCCCTGCTTTGCAGTGTGGCTCCCCTGAGTCCATGTCGTCTTGGTTGGTGGGCATTTAATTTAACGGCTCACTTGGGTGTTTAACCTCCCCTGACAGGTCTCACTCACCCCCCCCCCCAAAAACTGATATCAAGGCACTCTGGGTGAGTGAGTGTAGAAGCTGTCATTGCTATCCACAATGGCAGGCATAGCAGTTATGACCTTTCCTCCACAAGTGCTGGCATCCTACTGGAGGTTGAGATGAGCCATAAATTGTGGTTGTTGGGAGTGCTCCTGCTTTCATGCTCAAGGGATAAATGCACCCTGCCCACACCCAAAACCATCCTGGACTTCACCAGCACAAAATGAGCAGATTGTTGACTTTTGGTGAAATGGTGGTGAATTACATAATGACAATACTTTGAGTTACAGACTTCCATTACTTCAGAACATGAAGAATTAATTCACCTTTTTTTTATTCTGTGAATGTCTCAAGTTAGTAATACTAATATTTTTTTAGACTATCCCTGATTATTTCTGGATTTGTCCCTGATTCTGTTGAGGTTTGTCAAGTTTGTCCCTGATTTGTAGAGAGCTATGCCGGTCCGACCCACACATCATCCTTTGATTTTATTAGCACGTGATGAATGACGAGAAAAGCCTACTCATTCCTTCCCTGCTCCCTACTAGCAACGTCAGTTGTCCACGACACTAATCAAATTCAAGTTGCATAGGTTATAGTCAGAACAATATCCCTGTTTGCCAATAGAGCTGTCATTCTTGCCTTAACCTGTGAGTTTTCTGCACGCTTAATTGTTTTCCAATATAAAATAGCTATATTTCTTCTTAAAAATTTGAAACTTTATTACTGTATATGCCCTCTTTTATCATAAATGTTACTGTGGTTAGAGACCTGCTCTTTAGAATTAAGCACACGGATTTCATGTTTCGTTTTGACACTGATCACTGGCCCAAGATGTGTGTGTATTTTGCTTAGGTGCTTATGCTATAAAGCAACAGTTACACAAGGCAATCTTGGACCACTTAAAGAAATAAGAAGGAAATTTTCCAATCAGTCCTCCTTTCCATTGGAAAAGAAATGGAATAATTATGGAGAAACTGTAGTGATTATGGGAGCTTTGCAGACTCTGGCTCCATTGCTTTTTGAGTTGAAGTAGGTCCTCCCATCATTAAGGAAGTCCCCGCTTTAAGGAATGTGTCTTTCCCTGTGCAGATGCTGCTGTGAAAGAATGAAGGCTGTTTGCCCTTAGAGATGTCCAAGCTGAAACCCCCTTCATCCAAGTCCAAGACAGCTAAAGTTAATGTTTCTTATGAAACATTTTCTGGCTTTGGGACACAGAGTGGCTTAGGAAGCCTTTATATTGTCCCAAATTTTTGCATGCCTGTGATAAGGGCACCGCTTTGTCCTGTTGGTGCAGTAGAAATACTTTAAAGCTGTTTAGTTGATGTGGCTGTTTGAAGAGCTGACACTGGATATTTCAGAACTGCCAGCACTTTTGCCAGTGATAATTACCCCCCCCCCTTACCGTCTTGTGTGTTGTGATGGTTTGCAGTTTTACCTCTGAGTCTTGTGGAGGTTACTGATAATATCATTGACTTGCACTTTGGCAGTCTCTTTCGTTCATGTACAATAAGTGGTTTAGATATAACTAAAAACAAAGGGGGCAGCTTGATTTGAAACAATGTTCAAAACACCACAAAACGTTTCAACCAAATAGAGAATGAAAGAACGTCCAACAAACTTTACACAAAAAAGATGGAATACTTGGGGAGCTAAGCACTTTCATACCTTAATATTTCAGAATTTCATCAAAGCTAAAACAAACTCACAGCATTCATTTAAATAATAGAAGTAATCTGATGTTAGGTTACTAATCATATGTCAGTAAATACTATCAATTGCTAAACTTTTTAGATAAAAACAGTACATGTTAAGACGATAATATTCAAACTATCTGTGCTTTTTAAGCAAGTGCTTAACTTATTAATTTAATCCCGGTTATTTGTTGGCAGACATCTGCCAATTTACTTTATTGAAATCAAGTAGTTTGTTAATATCCTCCCCAGTTGTTGCTTATCAATATAATCTAACAGAAAACAATAAGCATACACAGGGGCGGACACCACATCTTACTGTATGTGTGCAAGACTGTCTTTTGGCTTTGGAGCAGGCCAGAAAAGCAAGTCTTTCTCTCCAAGTAGTTTACATTCCCTCTCCAAGTAGTTTACATTCCCTCACATGATATTGTCCTGGCAGATTTTCTAAGCAGTTCAAGGGAATATCCCATGAATGGATGCTGAGCAGGGGCGACCAAAGATAGGTCTTTTTGTCTCCACTGACAACAAACAACTTCCACTCTCTTGGTTCAGGACCTATTATCCTCAGGTTTGGAAAAGGGATGCAGCCCACTTTCTTTGGGAGGTTTATATATGCCTTCTCTCCACTTCCTCTTTCCAAGATCTTGTGAAAGATCCAAATGTGATACCCAAAGATTTTACTGGTGACTGTCTGTTGGCCAAGGAAGCACTGGTTTCCCCTTCTCTTCCTCTTAGCCAAGGGCCATCACTAGAAGCTTTACTGGCTTGTAGGTGGTCGGTCTGTTTATGCTCTTACATGTATCCTTACACCCAGGGCTTACGTCATATGTTGGTACCCCTGCTAGATGTCCAAGTTATTCTGCAAGATATCCCAACAGTTTGAAATGCTGCAACAGTGATCAGTAGAACATGTACTATTACGGTAAGCTCTTACAGAACTGTAGTTTCACCGTATTACAAGAGTTGGTGAGCCAAATCCTACATACTGCTTCAGCGTTTGGCCTACTTGACTCTGCACAAGGGATCCTTTATACACCTCAGCCTAGCACTCCATCTGTCAAACTGGCTTATTTGACCTTATTACCATTACACACCTTTTCTCAGAGGATGTATTTAATGTCTTTTTAGGAAGCTAGGAAACCTGCTACAAAGAACTTATACCCAGCTGAATGTAAGATTTTGATTTTGGTGTCAAAAGGGGAATCAGAACCTAATTGCAACTGCCATGTCTCTGATCTTGCAGTACTTGATAGAGCTGTGAAACTTTGGGCTGGCATAGCCTTTTTTTTGAAGGTACATGCTGTTTCTGCCTGCATTCCCATGGCTTCTCCTTGTTGTCCATACTACCCGTCAGGCACTTCTTAAGGAAATGTTATATACCATTGGGCTTTCAGGAAAGGTGATAATGTTCCTCTAAGAGACCTTATTTTTTTCTCCAGACAAGCTGACTCAAGTCCCACTTTAGCCAAGTGGCTATAGTCCCTCTCAAATTCCTAACCTAGCAGACAGCCTTATTTCTTTCAATATAACAGCCTGCATTTAAATTGGAACCTGTGTTCTGAGACAGCCTTACAAGATTATCTGCAAATATACAAAGCTGAGTATATTTTACTTTATTATAGAGTTTAATTGTTGCTTAGATACTGATCTGCAAATATACAGAGCTGAGTATATTTTTTTGGTTTTATAGTTTATACTGTTAGAGGTTGGTTGCTCAAATCTCTGCTGAAACTGTGGCTTTTGCAGTGCCCGCCCCACTGTAGATTTGATCTAGGACACTTCCCCAGTATCCTCTCTTTACCGCATTCTACCTAATAAACCCTTTCTGCACTTGCTTTTAGTCCTTTTTAATTTAATTGCATTTTTCAAACTGTACGTGGTCTAATATTGCTACATACTCGTGTGCTAGCTTGCACTGCATGTGAATTGTTTTTACTACTGTTTTTGCTTGCACTGCATGTGAATTGTTTTTACTACTGTTTTTGCTACTTTTCTGTAAAAAAAAAAAAAAAAAAAAAAACTGTAAGCCTGTTTCCGATCTTTCCTGTAACTAGTGTTCCAGATACAGATTTGCTGTATCCAGGACTGTTTGTCTGAGCCCCCCAAGCCTTTCTGTGTTGGAGGGAAGCCTTCTAGCTTATCAGTGGGAGTGGTAAGCATTAGGTAACATGTCTATCACATAAGGAGTGGTTCTGGCCCAGAATTTGTAGTTATTGGCCATTTGGGCAATCTTCCATCTCTCTCAACTTTCTGATATGAAAGCCTGCATTTGCACTTGTTTCTGTAACTCGTCTAGTGCGGATACAGATTCTTAGTTTTAGCACTTAAATTTTCTTATTCATACTCAGCACTTGTTCAGAACTTGTAAGCACTAAATAAGCTACTAATTACTATAGCACTCAGTCTTCTTCATTACCTAGAGGAAAATAGTTTTTGTACTTACTTTTCTCACTGGCGTTGAGAAAAACAGCTCTTGTACTCACTTTCCTCACTTATTTAGAGGAAAATATTTTTTTTATTCAGGCATGTCCAAGGGTCAGCTCCCAGTGTTCTCCCCTGTCTATCTGATGAATCTGGGCATCTTGAGGCAATGTATAAATTGCCTCATGTACACAGACAACCCTCTCCTCCTACCACCCAACACTACAACCTGTGAGAAGATGCACTTATCTAGCCAAACTGGAGGTAAAGCTCTCTCCAACCAAGCCAGTCATGAGGAGCTGGTAAACATTTGCACCACACCACACTCATCACATAGTCTCACTACGTCTACACCACCAAAATCCACACACAGAAACTCAAAAACATTTGCGGAGGCTGTCAGTAATCTGCCTAAGCAACAGAGACCTCCAAAGCAGAAACACAAGCAACCTTCATTCTCCAACACAACCCAAATGACACATAGCCCACAGACTCATTGTGTCACTCACAGCCAATAAGGCAAAACAACATACCCAACACACTAGTCATAGGTGACTCTATAGTCAGGCACACTGATGTCCCACTCACCAGGCTAAACAAGGAGAAGGTTACTGTCAGCTGCCTGTCGGATGCCAGGATCCGCCACATAACCCACGCAATCAGGTCACTCCATAACAAGTACAAATAGGACTCTCTCATTGTCCACGTTGGTGTGAATGACCTGAGACGTACTTCCCTGGACTACATGAAAAGAGACATGGAAGAGCTCTGCGATCTTGTAGCCCAGTCAGGTATGACCCTAGCTCTGAGTAGCTTTCTGCCATCACCCAGAATGATACAGCAGTACAAGGACAAAATGATTGACTTCAACAATTGGCTAAGCTTCTGGTGCCATTCTAAGGGGATCCAGTATCTGTCTGCTTGGGATGACATGGTCGACAGACCACGATGCTTTGCCACAGATGGCCTGCACCTGTCACCCCTGGGATTCCGGATACTGGCTAAGGCTCTTGCTGCCCCTATAGTGCCTTTTTTAGACGGGGTTCAAGTAACAAATTCACCACCATAACAGGAACAGGCAAGCAAAAACTGAGGGTAATGCTACTCAATGCTAGAAGTCTAAATTTCAAAGTGCACTCACTCGAGGCACTCCTTAAAATGGAGAACATCGATATCTGTGCAGTGACTGAGACCTGGTTCAAGGCTCCAGAGAGCACCCCTGCACTACCAGGCTATAACTCATACCACACTTTTCGGCTATGTAACCTGGACCGAAACACCAAAGGTGGGGGTGTGTCCATATTCATAAAGGATATCCACACCTCCAGGCTAGTTGCTCAGCATAATGCATCTGAGGTTATCCAAGTGCAACTAACTCTTGGCAAAACTGCAGTCCAAGTTGTAGCTTGCTACAGATCCCCCACCATGCCTCAGCATTCCCACTCCTCTTTTCTTGATGTACTGGAAAATATTAGGGTTCAACCAAACACCCTAATAATGGGCGACTTCAGCTACCCTACCATTAACTGGGAAAGCTACTCGTGTACCAACTCCTTAGCGCAACGCTTTCTGGAATTCATAAACTCCAATGCCCTAGACCAACTTATCCACACCCCACCAGGGGCAACAATATCCTAGACCTAGTCATTACCAACATGAGTGACCGGTGTTCCACACCTGAAGTCAACTCCTCGTTGGTCCGATCCGACCATAAGCTAATCACCCTTGATAGCCACATCCCACCCCCATTAAGGAAACCACAGTAAAACATTTCTCCAAAGCCAACTTCATGCTTCTTAAGACAGAAGTAGTGAACGTCATGACACCCATGCAGATGGGCAATACAGTTACAACTGCTGAATCCTACACAAGTGCACTCTATAAGCACTTACATGAGTGCATGGATCGTGCTATCCCAAACAGAACCAAGATGCTATCCTCCAAAAAAAAGGAAGCCAATCTGGTGGTCCCCTGCCATAAACAAACTGTACAACAGAAGGAAGAAACTGTTGCAAAAGAGAGTAAAATCCCATGAGTGGAGGAGCTCCCTGGTCAGCCTCAGTAAGAAGCTAAGATCCCTTATAAGATCCTCCATAGCTAGCTACGAAAATAAAATCACCGCTAATTGCAAGGACAACCACAAAGCATTCTATAGCTATGTCAAGAATCTCAATGGCAACACCCAGATCTGCTCCGAGTTACAGCACAAAGGCACGAAAATTACAGAACCAACTGATATTGCCAACATCCTGGCAGATAGGTTCAGTGCTAACTTTACCCCCTAAAGGGCCCATATCTATAAAGGAAGAATGCAGAGTCCCTGTAATCACAACTACACAGGTGAAAGCTGCACTCTCTAAAGCCAAAAACACAGCATCCATGGGACCGGACAACATGCCAGGCTGCGTTTTACGCGAACTTCAGAATGAACTGGCTCCCCACTTAAGCACCATATTCAATAATAGCCTCGCATCAGGCTTTGTGCCCACTGAATGGCACACAGCAGCAGTTATCCCACTCCACAAAGGGGGAGCCACCACTGATCCCGGGAACTATAGACCTATTAGCCTGACGAGCCTGGTCTGCAAAGCCATGGAATGTATCATCATGGAACTCATAAACAAAGACATTGGTAACCTCCAAACTCCGGATCCCACCCAGTTTGGCTTTGTGAAAGGCAGATCATGCCTCCTAAACCTGATTGACTTCTTTGAAGCAGTCACCAAAGCCATAGATGAGGGTAAGGTGGTTCACACAGCCTAGCTTGACCTCGCCAAGGCTTTCAACACCATCCCCCATTTTGGAATTATAGCTAAACTCAATAAACTAGGCATAAATCCCTACGTTACAAGATGGGTTGCCAACTGGCTCACTGACAGAACCCACACTGTAAAAGTTGCAGACTCCAAATCTGACCTCAAACCAGTGACAAGTGGAGTACCACAGGGTTCCGTCCTGGGACCGCTTCTATTTGGTATCTACTTTGAAGTACAGGCTAACACAGAAGGCCACTGTCTAACAAAGTTCACAGATGACTGTAAACTAGGAGCCATAGTCAATTCCCCAGATGATGTGAACATCCTACAGAAGGGCCTCTCTGAGACAGATGCCTGGTGTCAGAGCCATGGCCTCAAGCTCAATGCCAAAAAGTGCGGTGTCATCCCCTTTGGTAAAAACTCTGTACCCATGAACTACCACATAGGCAGCAATCTACTTAACACCGAATGCTTGATAAGAGACCTTGGGACCCAGGTGGACAGTAGTCTCTCCTTTGATAGTCGCATCGCCACAGTAGTCAGGAAGTCCTTCTACGTGGCACACCTCATCATAAAAGGGTTCTCATCCAGGAAAAAAGAGGTCATCGTTCCCCTCTACTCGACGCTCATTAGACCCACTATAGAGTACAACGCCCCTTTTGGAATGTACCTCACAAAACATCTGCAGCAGCTGGAAAGGCCACAGAAGTACCTCACAAAGAGGATTACTGGACTCAAATGCCCTACACTGACCGCATAAAAAAACTCCAGCTTTACTCCGTAGCATATCGCGTACTCAGAGGTGATCTCTGCCTAACATATAAAGCTATGTCAAACCCAGAGCTGTTGGACATGCTATACCTAAAGAAATCCCAATCCCTCTGAACTACATGCTCTAGGGACCTAAACCTTGTCACCACAATAAACAGGACATGCTGGAGGGATAGATTCCTATCTCAGAGACTTCCCATACTCTGGAACAGGCTACCCATCTATGTCAAGCAAAGTTCTTCATTAGCACTCTTCAAGAAAAATCTTGATGAGTGGATGGGAAATAAGAAATACACCCCGGGGATCACTTCTGTATCTCTGCTAGACAGTGGCACAGGGAAATAACTTTCTTGGGTGGCATAAGCCTGGGAACCTTGTTGGCTAGGCTTACATAGGCTCTTGGGCCGATAGCCTAGTTACCTACCTATGAATGATCTCAGCCAGAAGTGTTTTGGAGATCCAAGTCCTCATGTGCAGAGAGCTTTTTCCTTTTTAGCTGTTCTGTAGAGTCATTGTCAGGCATAGTACATAGATACTACCTTTATGCCAGAGCTGGTAACTAAGGTTTCCTTGAAAATATTCTTTTCAGTTAACTGTCTTCTTTCCAAACCCCCCCCCCCTTTAAAGCAGAAAGAAATACTCCTGCATTCAGTGAGTGTTTGTAGGCAACTGAGATACTCTGAACAGTACTAAAACCATAAGATATGCTGAACAGGTATTTTTTTTTCCTTGGGTAATATTAAAAAAAAAAAAAAAAAGGAAGCCAATGTCAAAGCAAGCTATTGCAATACAGCTGGCAGTCTGCATTACTTTCTGCTATTCCCTTTAGAATAAAAAAAAAAATTCAAAGGGCATATAAGATCACATTTATTCAGGATCACTATATGACCATAGCATTCCTCAGAGAAGTAAACAAGTCAGGATGTTCTGGAAGCCGATGCACTGTTTCTCTGTATACACTTTCTTCAGACACTGGTGGACAGTTTCACTGTGATTAAGACAGAGTTTGCTGCAACAGTTATGCAGGGTGTCCTGCATCTTTCTCTTGAACAATGAAGTCTGCCTGTCAAAATTCTTGTGGAAATCCAGATGTTAAGATGAGTACAACAGTACTTCACACAATTAGTGTACATTTGTGTTAGGATCTTAGGCATAATAGTAGATGATAGAGTATACCTACTGCAGTCTGAGTTTCCCTCCCTCTTTCCCCCTTGCCCTTTCCTTTCCGTTAGGGATCTAAGGTCTACAGTGTGTTTCCATATTCACTTCCTTCTCTGTGCCATTACACTGTGAGAAGCCCTAATTTTCTCAGGTCAGGATACTGTTGGTAAGGCTTAGGATTTCCAGGATGTTCTGCCAGCACCTGGGAGTGATGTGGTTTCCCAAACACGTCTATGCATTTCTTTAGGTTTTCAAGCTTTCAGCTAGTTTGGCATCTACCGACTACACTGTGGACCAAAAAAAAAAGACTTCATAAGGGGAAATGCTGATTTCTCAGAACATTGACATTTGCCCAACCCAAGGATATAGGACCCTTCTCAGCCCCAAACAAGGCCAAAAGTTAGAAACAGTAACTGCCACCATTGGAAATAGCAAATGAACACAAACAAGATAATGTACTACATTATATCATGAAAACAGTATTATAATACTAGTTACAGAAGGATAACATGGACATACATTTTGAACCAGATGTACAGTGTAGTATGTATACTGTACAAAGCCATTTGAATTTGTAACAGAAGCATTACTACTGTAGTGAGTCATGTTATCCAACATCTCTAAAGCAGGCAGATTTTATCCTTTAGGTTGATAAGTTATTTTTTTGTGGAAGATTGCCTTATACAATGTGTTTATGGAACTGTTTGCTCCATGACACTGGCACCAGTCTGTAAAAAGGTTTCTCACAAGCAGCTAGAGAGAAGGATGCCTGATTGCATTGATAGTAGCAATGGTGAATTTGTAGTGTATTTGCAGGAGGTGGGCAACATTTGTCATCAGGCCCATAATAGAGAACAGTGCTCCCTTCTGCCTGTACCTTACCAGGTATTTACACTGAACAGAGCAGCCACAGAGGTTTCTCATTAAAAAAAAAAAATACAAAGCATAAGACATGTCTTATGCGGAGCAATAAAAGGCCCTCTCCATATAGTCTGTCTCATATCGTTTGAGAGGTAACTTATGCCTGACCTACAAGGCATTCTCTGATCCAGCCCTGATGAAAATGTTACATATTCACAAGAAAAATGATACGATTGTTGCACGTTCCATGGACCCGGACCTTATTTGTGACTCTGACAGAACTTACTGGAGAGACAGATTCATATCTCAAAGGCTACCTAGTCTATGGCATAAACCTCCCATCTTCATAAAAAAGAGAGAAAAAAATCTGTCCCTCACTCTGTCCAAAAAGAACTTGGATAAATTGATGGGAGACTGTAAATTCACTTCTGGGATACTGCCCTTATCCCTTACGGACAGAGGCAGTCTGTAAAATGACTCAGGGTTCCAACACCCAAAGACCCACTACCCCGATACTACCCTATCCCATATCGGGGAATTGAGGTATAATATTGTCATATTCTAGGTATTATCTAGGCTTGTAAAGGCTGTGTGCCATTAGCCTAATAATCGCCTATGAAAAGTAAATGTCTTTAGCAGGAAACTTTATCTGGCAGGGACTGGTAGCCAGTTTACCCTTTAAACTCAAGTACAGTGATGGTCACTGGTAGGTAAGAGGTTAGCAAATCTTAAGATTTGGTTTTCTGTTTGTAGAACTGCTTGTGTTGTGCTGGAGAGTTGGTGGCAACAAAAGACAAGGAAAGGAGCATTTAATTACTGGGTTTAGGACATTTATGGTTATGGCTTACCTAACCTCTTAAGTAATTGTGTGACACTGTAAGCTACACTGAGTCACTGTAGAACTTTATAGGTAGATTGTTCATGGTGTTTATGAAAGGAAAGGGCCTAATCCAAAGTAACAGCAAGATAGCTTACTTATTTAGTAAGTGGAGTCTACGTTCTTAAGAGCAGCAAAATTGTCTAATAGTCTTCTAGAACTAAACAGACTTACTGTAGATTTCTTTGAGTTGATAGTATAGTGTTTGACATTTCCAAATAGCAACAATCATTTTGAAGTGATGAAGCTAACTGAAGAAGGGATTTATGAAGAGAAGTACTCTTTAAGTTCGGAAAAATAGCTCTAGTTGTTAGCTTTTTTCATGTTAAAGTAAATTTGAAAAGTTATTGTGTATTATGTTGTATTTAGGCTTAAAAACAGAGTCCAGTAGCAAGTCGCATTTTCTATGTACTAGCTGAGAGTAAACTATGTTTTCATCCTGCCGGAAATTCCTGCATTTTGCTGTGCATTCCTTGCAATATCAGTTTACTGCCTTGACCTTGGCTTGTCCACAGCACCAAGGGTATTTACAGAATTCTTGACCCCAGTAGTGGCCTTTAGCAGGACGAGGGGGATTCAAATCTAACCATACTTAGACGACCATCTCATTCAGGCAGATCAACCAAACACCCTCTTAAAACACCTTCAATTCACCATGTCTCTCCTCGAAGGGCTAGGCTTCACAATCAACCACCTCAAATCCTCCCATATTCCTAGGGGAAACCCACTACTAGGCGATCCTGTTTATCCAAATGGAAACACTTCTCCATTTGGTGCCTACACAGACAACTAGCTCAGATTTTCCTGAGCTGTAGGATAAGGACAAATATAATGAAGGCCTTCCTTCCCCCAGACATCATTGACCACTTGCTTCCAAAAACTACTACTGACCAACTCCATCTCAGCCAGGGAGTTCCTTCACCTCCTGGGTCTCATGACATCCACACTTCCCATGCTACCCCTAGCCAGGTTACATATGAAGAAGTTCCAGTGGTACCTGAAGAATGTTTGGTCTCAACATACTCATCCACTAGAGTTTCAGGTCCCATTCTTTCTCTGTCTCATGAAGGAAATCCAGTGGTGGATCCAGCAAATACATCTGAATCCAGGACTACCATTACAACCACTCCCAGCAGCTCAGTAGATGTACATGGATGCATCAGATCTGGGGTAGGGGGACGGCTATGAAAGGCCTCAAAGTGCAAGGGCAATGGGACACTTGCCTTTGAAAAAACACATCAACATCAGGGAGATGACTGCTCTTATCCTAGCCCTAAAAGCATTCTTTCCTTTATTCATCCAGGACCTCTCAGATTTTTTTACAGACAATAACACAGTGTTGTGGTACATCAACAAGCAAGGGGGGGGACAAAATCCTACTTGCTCTGCAGGCTAACCATCCAGGCTTGGGAAATGGTTACCCTCTCCAAAGTGATGTTGCAGGCAGTTTACATCCCCTCACAAACCAATGCTCAGGTGGATGCTTTCAGCAGGTCACTGTCACAGAATCACGAATGGATGTTGCACAGAGATGTCTTCCTGGACATTGCCCACTGGTGGGGTACACCACAAATAGATTTGTTTGCCTCCCCTCTGAGCAGACAACTACAGTTATTCTGCACAAGACCCCCCCCCCCTCCCCACATGCGTGGAGGGTGGATGCCTTCACAGTCTCATGGAATGGGATGATGTTCTTCGTGTTTCACTGTTGCAGTCATTACATTTGGGAAATCTGCTGGCAGGTTGCCCTCAGTCGGCCTGAATAACAAAGTCTTGGGTCCTGCGTCTGTTGCTGTCTCCTCTTCCATGATGTCAGGTCGTCAGGGGTATAAAACTTGCAGCTGGCGCCATTTTTTTCAGTCTTTCTTGCCGCGCGGTGCCCGAAGCAGAAGCAGTTCAGAAGTGCCGGTTGGCCAACTCCTGAAATTTTCATATTCGAATTTCAGAACCGAAGTCTTCAACTAAAGCTAAGTAACCCCGTTGGGGAAACTTTTTCTTGCTCCTTACCGATGTCAGTAAAAGTTAATAATTGCATTACTTGTGGGAAGCAAATACCTCGTAAGGATTTTCATTTGTACTGTATTCCTTGCCTAGGCCCTGATCACAACGTGCCGTGCAGTCGGTTTTGTGCTAGATTTAACCAATGCACAATTAAATTTTGGTTCAAGATTTAACTATCCTGAAATGTCATCTGTTAGCAATCCAACTACCGGAGTTCACAAAAAAACGCAAGGAAAAAGAGTCAGACTGTCGAGGTCCAAAACCGACGAAGCTTCTCCTAAGCCAGTCGCCGGTACTCAGTGAGGCACTTTCGCAGCCCCTGATACCCGCTACTTTTGAGTCTCAGGCCTCTACCGAGACCCATTCAGCGTCCGGTATGCCACGAGATTCTCAGAGTATTAAACCCGCCGATGTCTCCCCCTTGGATGGGTTCCGGAGCCGCTGATCAGGCATTGGCTTCTGAGGGTGTTTTCAGGCCTCAACATTTTTATATTAAACTGATGCCAGCAACAAAAACAAGGTAAAAAAACAACTTCTATGTCTAAAAAACCGACGCATGAGCCACGTGCTCAGGCCCCTATGCCTAAAAAACAGATGATCAAAATGGCTGAGGATTTAGTTACCCTGACCAGGGGTTCCCAACCCCCCCCCCCCCACACACACACACACTAAGAGGCCTAGGCAAGGCACTGATTATGAATCTTCAGATCAGATTTCCATTTCTTCTGATTCCTCTTCTGATCAGGAATTTTTTATTTCACCCTGTGAGGATTCTGATGCAGAGGAATCCATCCCATCTGCATTTCCTCCTGAGGATTACTCTTTTGGAGAGACTTTGCATACTTTAAGGGAACATTTTCACTGGGAGAGTCAGGACACTTCTGAATAAAAAAAAGAGGCTTAGGGATTTCCTTCTTCCTCCTCAGCATAGGCCTTTGGCAATACCTCCTGTATTAGACATTGCTGATGATGTGTTACCGGAATCAAGCATGGCTCCCGATTCCATGTCTCTGGCTCCTAGTAAGCCAGACAGATATTACAGGGTTCGTGACTTCCACAAATTTCTTTTCAAAAATCCTGCTGCTAATCCTGAGACTATTTCTCAGGGTCCCAAGGGTGTTAAGGCTTCTACAGCCAAAAACGTACCCCTTCTGATAGAGATTCCAGGGCGCTGGATAGATGGGGTAAGAAGGTTTAAACTTCTGTAACCTTGGCAATCGGGGCTTTAAACTGCCAGTTACGTATGCTTAAATATCAACAGCATGTTATGGGCTTACTGCAACAGAAAATTATGTTGATTTCTGATTGTGTGGAAAATAGAGTTACAGGATTTATTGCATTCAGCAGAACAGGTTGGAAAGCTTATTTTGCAATGTGGTTTTGATTCCTTGGAGGCCTCTTGTAGGGCCGCCGTTACTGGATCTGTGATTAGAAGGCATGCCTGGCTCAAGGAGCAAAATTTGCCTGATCATGTTAAAGCTAAATTGTTGGATGCCCCTTTGCAGCTGGTAATAAGGCAGAAGAGGTTTTGAAGAAAATGGAAGACAAAGCTAAATCTATGCAAACTGTAAAAGATTTCTTGCAAGTGCAGCCACCCAGGTTCAGTAGTCACTGGCCTACTAAAGATTTGTCCATTCCTGTGCCACTCAGGGCAAACCCAGGCACTCAAAAGGCTCCAAATATCAATCACAGGTTTCTTACAGGTCAAAGCAATGGGGTGCCTCCACCTCCAAATCTGGAGGAAACAAAGCACAACCCTACAGTAAGCAGTCTCAATGACTTTCCTCTACCATCTCCAAGCACTATTTTTTGGCAGCCCCCTTGGGGGGAAAACTAGCACTTCATGCTCAAACTTGGCAGTTAATTACCCAGGACAAGTGGGTATTAAACATAGTATCCCAGGGGTACAGATTTCATTTCCATACTTTGCCAGTTCCAAACGGATGGCCGAATCTGCCACAAAACCAGTGGGCAGAGGCCCAGAAACAAGTCATATCCGTCATGGATATGGGGGCTATTCAGCTGGTACCAGGAAAGGTAAAAGGACAATGTTTTTATTCAAGACTTTTCCTTGGTCCCAGAAAAGACAATTCATGGTGTCCAATACTGGACTTATCGACTCTGAACACGTTTCTGGACATTTCAAAATTCAAAATGCTGACTTTACAACAGCTATTGCCTATGCTAGGCAAGAATGGTTGGTTAGTGACTCTAGACTTAAGAGGCACACCTGCATATCCCAATAAGGGAATCATGCAGAATATACTCCGCTTCAAAGCAGGTTTTTTGCATTACCAATTCTCTGCACTGCCCTTTGGCTTATCTATTGCGCCCAGGGTCTTTACAAAGTGCCTGCCACCAGTAATTGCATTCTGCAGACAAAGAAACATTCAAATTTATCCTTATCTGGACAATTATCTCATTCAAACAGAGGGCAAGGACACTCTTCTTCAACATCTGGTGTTTGTAAAAAGGCTTCTACCATGCCCTAGGGTACACCATAAATGAAAAGAAATCACAACTGGTACTCTGTCAAATAATTACATTCCTGGGTGCAAGCTTGAATACAACTGCCCAGATGGCTTGCCTCACGCCAGACAAAGGCAACTGACAAAATACTTCAAACAAATGGCAACAAAAACCCAGTTATCTGCAAGACAAATTCTGCAGGCTTTGGGATTCATGGTATCCTGCATTCTACTAATTCCATATGCGAGACTGCATATGAGGAAACTTCAATGGTACCTAAAAAGTTTATGGAGTCAACATTATCACAGCCTGGAAGCAATGATTCCTCTCATTCCCTGCCTACAACAGGAGTTTCTTTAGTGGGTAGAGACATGTCACCAGAACACGGGACTGTCATTCACTCTACCCCCTGCCACTCAAACCCTAACTACAGACACATCAGACTGTGCTTGGGGGGCCCACCTGGCAGGGAGATGCATTCAGTGCAAATGGAGCCCAAACCAAATGCATCTGCATATCAACCAGAAAGAAATGCTAGCTGTTCAGAATGCTCTGACAGCCTTCAAGGACTTACTTCATCCAGGACAATTACTGATAGACGGACAACACCACAGTTATGTGGTACATAAACAAGCAGTGAGGTACACATTCCTGCCCCCTTTGCAGACTAGCCATGGCCTTGTGGAACACAGCCTTGACTTACCAAATACATCTTCAAGCTCAATTCCTGCCAGGAAAGCAAAATACTCTGGCAGACGACCTAAGCAGAAATCTTATGGACCCGCATGAATTGAAACTGGATCCACAAATCTTCAGCATGTTAACACAGAAATGGGAGAGCCCAGACATAGATCTGTTTGCCTCTCCCCAAAATTATCAGTTGGACAAATTCTGCACAAGAACTCATCACAAAAAAGCATGGAAAGTGGATGCTCTATCCTTCAGCTGGAAAAAACTATCAGTCTATGCCTTTCCCCCTCTGCCTCTACTCTCCAAGGCCTTACTAAAAGTCAGACAGGGAAAAACAAAAATTATCCTAATTGCTCCAGACTGTCCTCGCCAGCACTGGCACCCGCTTCTAAGGAATATGTTGCACCTTCCTTCATGGTACTTGCCTAAAATACCTCATCTACTGTCTTCGCAGAACTATCAAATTCTGTACACTCGGCTCCAAACTCTGAATCTTGCAGCATGGCTACTCAACTAATTATTCAAACCACACCTCTCAGTAAATCTGTGATGGATGTCATTTTCGAAGCCAGAAGGCCTAGTACTAGAAAATCCTATGCTGATAAATGGAGGATTCTGTGCTTGGAACCAAGCACAAGGAATACTTAGATTTTACAATACTTAACTGAGATGCTTGACAAGGGCCTATCTTTTTTCTTCAATAAAAGTCCATGCCTCTGCCATCTCGGCTCATTACAACACAGAGCCTCCCCTCTTTTCTCATCCACTGCTTAAACAGCATCTTAGAGGGGCAAAAAATTTAAGGCCTTCCAGGAGAGCACCTACTCCTGCTTGGGACCTCAATTTTGTGCTGGAAAAACTCACCCTGCCTTTTTTTGAACCAGCAGCTACTGCGGATATAAAATTTCTATCTTGGAAAACAGCTTTTCTTTTGGCAGTCACTTCAGCAAAAATGTTTTCAGAACTACAGGCTCTCATGGCAGTGGAGCCTTTCATTATATTTTACCTGGACAGGGTGTCCCTCAGGACCAATCCTTCTTTTATGCCTAAGGTGGTATCCAGTGTGACTCTTAACCAGACCATTCACCTGTCAACATTTTACCCAAATCCGCAGAACAAGGGGGAGCGGATTCTGCATTCATTGGACATACACAGACAACTAAGATTCTACTTAAACAGGACCAAATCTGTAAGAAAGTTTGAACAACTACTGGTAGCATTTGCTGAAGGATCAGAGGGGAAGGCTATATCAAAGCAGACTATTGCTAAACGGATAAGCCACTGCATTCGTTTCTGCTATTTGCACCATGGTAAACCTGTGCCCAGGGGGATCAAATCACATTCCACCAGGGCTGCCTCTACTTCAGCAGCTTTTCTTATAGGGGTCCCAACCAAAGACATTCTAGAAGCTGCTACTTGGAGCTGTGTTCATACCTTCACAAAGCATTATCATTTACCTCTCTTCTCTAAATCCAGGGCAGGCTTTGCCACTGCAGTCCTGCAGGGCCTTATAGCCACTCCTAATGCTGTTTAGTTCCATCCTCCCATCCATAGCTTTGGGATTTTACCCAAATGTAATGACTGCAAAAGTGAAACATGAAGAACATAGTACAGTTGTGTAAACTTACCATAAATGTAGATGTTTGAGTGTATTCACTGTTGCAGTCCGGTTTACCCACCCGTCATCCCCCATTCTGTACATTTTCTTTCCTTCACTATACTCAAAAGCCTTTGTGGTGTATTTGCTTTTAATTGAAGGTAAAGTTTATGTTTCTAAAAGTGCATTTATATATTTACAGTTTATTTATATATATATATATATATATATATATATATATATATATATATATTTTTTGCTCCCCATTTGGGGGGCACCTGACATCTGGGGCAAGAAAAACTGAATAAAATGGCGTTTGCTGCATGTTTTTATACCACTGATGACCTGACGTCATGGAAGAGGAGACAGCAACTCTGACGCAGGACCCAAGACTTTGTTATTCAGGCTGACTGACGGCAACCTGCCAGCAGATTACCCAAATGTAATGACTGCAACAGTGAATACACTCAAACATCTACATTTATGGTAAGTGTACACAACTGTACTTTTCTGTATGCTTTCCCCTCCTTCCCTCTCGTACAGAAAGTCCTGTTAAAAATTCAACATAACAAACCGAAAATCTTGTTAGTGACCCCCTTTTGGCCAAGGCAGCACTAGTTCCCTCTACTTTATTCACTAGCCAAGGGCAGTCACCACAAGTTGCCTCACAAGGTGGATTTCATCACATAACAAAAGGGATCCCTCATCCAACCACACTTAAAAGCTGTCAGTCTACCTCTGTGGGTGATTAACTTTTAAACCCTTTTAGACACCTTTTTTCAGAGGACGTGCTTTCTGTCCTGCAAGAGGCCAGGAAACCCACTACTAGGAGATCCTGTTTATCCAAATGGAAACGCTTCTGCATTTGGTGCCTACACAGACAACTAGATCCCTTTACGGCAGATGTACCTCTAGTTTTGTCTTGTCTGTGTGAACTACTTAAGTCTGAACTTTCATATTCTTCAGTGAAAGTCCATTTATCAGCTGTCTCTGCTTGCTTACCTCTCAACCCACCAGTTACTGTCCAGATTAGAGGTAAAGCTTTTTCTTAAGGGGGCCCGTACACATCAGATCACCAAGAAAACCCACCCTCCCCCTTGGGACTTGAAGTTTATTCTCGAAAAACTCACAACTGCTCCCTTTGAACTAGCAGCTTCAGCAACTTTAAATTAGAGTGGGTTTCTCTCTGCACCAGTCCCTCCTTCATGCTTAAAGTGGTCAATGAACTGTCGCTTAATCAGTCTATCCATTTACCCACTTTCTTTCCTTCTCCTCAAAATAATGAGAGTGTGCTCCATTCCTGGATGTGCACAGGTAACTTAGATTCTACTTAGACAAGACCAAGCTGAACAGAAAGTTAAACCAACTGTTTGTATCCTTTCATCTGGGAAAAGTCTCCAAGCAAACAATTTTTCCAGGGATTTTCAACACCATATCCTTCTGTTACTCCTTTCATGGCAAACAGTTCCCTTATGCCCTTGGGGCTCACTCCACCAGAGCTTTGGCCTCCTCAGGGGCCTTTCTCAAAGGATTAGATACAGCCTCCATTCTAGAGGGAGCCTCTTGGACGTCAGTCCACACATTTACTAAACATTACAAACTGGACATCATCTCTGGAGCTAGGGCTGGTTTTGCTAAGTTCATCCTGCATGGTTTTCTGGAGAGTTCCTCCATCTCCTCCTCCCATTTCACATTTTGAGCTTTGGTATTCTCCCTCATGTTTAGAATACTACAACATGAGAATAGAAGGACATAGAATAGTTGTGTAAAATCTTACCAATAACCATAGATGTCCTCCTCTTCCATGTTGCAGTATTCCTATCCCCTCCCTCCTACCCCCTCTTAGGACTTCTTGTTTCTATTCCTTTTTTCTCCTCACTGGATGGCATCCTTATCAACTATCCTTAGACTCTTCTCCGAATGGGGCATTCACTTCTGAGGTCAGTACATGCAGATGTCATATTTATGGCCCACAGTTTATGGTACCTGCGTGTGACATCCCACATGCCATAAAGCAGCCAGGCTAAGCTTTTATAAATGAGCCGGACGTTCAGGTCGGCTCAGGCAGAGGATCCCTCATGTTTAGAATACTGCAAAATGGAAGAGAAGGACATCTATGGTTATGGTAAGATTTTACACAGCTATTCTTTTGCAAAGATTCTTGCTGGAATATGTATGTTGGTTATTGGTCTGTATTCACTTTTTAAACATCTTAATCAAATTATTATATTTTGAATTATAGCATGAGTTTACATATATTAAAAGAAACGAACCACTGTAACACTTTCCATTTTTTGTTATGCAGTATACATGTTTACTTTTTAACAATTTTCAGTCACTCCAGTTACATGGATTTCTCACTTCTTGTCTTTCTTTAAGCCGTTCAACTTCGTCCTCTTGAACATTTGATGTTCTTCGTGTTTCACTGTTGCAGTCATTACATTTGAGTTATCTGCTTGCAGGTAATCCCCAGCCAGCCTGATTATCAAAGTCTTGGGTCCTGTGTCTGTTGCTCTCTTCTTCCATGACGTCAGGTAGTCAGGGGTATAAAGCATGCAGCCGACGCCATTACATCAGTCTTTTTTGCCGTGTGGTGCCCGAAGTAGAAGCAGTTCGCAAATGCCGCTCAGCCGACTCCTGAAATTTTCGTTTTCGAGTTTCAGAACCAAAGTCTTCAAAAAAGCCAAGTACCCCAATTGGAGATCCTTTTTTTTTGCTCTAAACCGATGTCAGTAAAAGTTAACAATTGTATTTCTTGTGGAAAGCAAATACTGTACTGTATTTCTTGCTTAGGCCCAGACCACGACGTCCCTCTGTCAGTTTTGTGCCTTATTCAATCCTCGTACTGTTAGTCATCTGTTCATTTTCGCATCTGACTATTTCGGTACTTGGTTCAGTTATCCAGAAATGGCTTTGGTAAGCCGTCCAACTACTGACATTCTGAAAAAACGTAAAGATAAAGACAGAGACAGACCACATAAGTCCAAAGCTGCTGACGACGCTTCCATTAAGCTAGTCACCAGTTCGCCGGTACTCAGTGAGGCGCTTTCGCAGCCCCTGATACCCGCTACTTCAGATTCTCAAGCCTCTACTGAGACCCATTCAGAGTCCGGTGTGCCACGAGAAGCTTCTTCGACTATGGAACCTGCGGATGTCTCTACCTTGGAAGGGTCCGGAGCAGCTGTGCAGGCACCGGCTTCTGAGGGTGTATTCAGGCCTACTGACATGTATATCGCACAGACGCCATCTTCTTCTTCAAGGCCTAAGACTCTATCCACGCCTAGAAAACCGATGTCCAAACCGCATGGTCAGACCCATATGCCTAAAAAACAAATAAGATTGGCTGAAGACCTTATTACTCTAATTAGGGGAAGCCACCATTCTCCCTCTGAGACCTAGAACTGATTTTCCTTCTGATCAGGATTCTGAAATTTCTGTTTCTTCTGATGACCAGGATTTGCCCTTATCTACCTATGAGGATTCTGATGCAGAGGACTCCATTCCCTCTGCTTCCCCTCCAGAAGATTTCTCTTTTGGTGAAACTTTGCACACTCTTAGGGAGCATTTCCGCTGGGAAAGACAGGATTACTCTAACTCCAAAAAGAGGCTTAGGAAATTCTTACTCCTTGCCTTAACACAGGCCTTTAGCTATCCCCCTGTACTGGACATTGTAGATGATGCCTTCTTGAAATCTAGCCTGGCCCCAGACACCTTACCTCCAGCTCCCAGGAAACCTGACAGGTATTAGAGTACCTGATTCTCACAAGTTCCTCTTTAAGAATCCTACTGCGGATCCAGAGACCATTTCACAGGGACCCAAAGGCATTAAGGCTACTACTGCCAAAAATCCAACTCTCTCTGATAGAGATTCCAGGGCCCTGGACAGATGGGGTAAGAAGGTATACACGTCTGCTACTTTGGCCATTAGGGCCTTAAACAGCCAGTTTCATATCTTAAAGTACTAGCAGCATATTACTGGATTACTTAAACAGAAATGAATGTTGATTCCTGACTGTGCTGAAAATAAAGAATTACAGGATTTAATGCATTCTGTTGAACAAGTTGGTAAACATACTTTGCAGTGTGGTTTTGACTCTTTAGAGGCATCTTGTAGGGCTGCTGTTACTGGGTCTGTTCTTAGAAGGCATGTTTGGTTTAAGGAGCAAACTCTGCCAGATCATGTTAAAGCCAAATTACTGGATGCTCCCTTAAACCAAGACCACCTGTTTGGCAACAAAGCAGAAGAAGTTCTTAAAAAGATGGAGGAAAATGCTAAATCTATGCAAACTGTTAAAAAATTTCCTGCATGTACAGCCTCCCAGATTTAGTAGGCATTGGCCTTCTAAGAATTGGTCTTTTCCTGTCTCTTCCAGGCCTTCTCAGTCCAAATCCAGGAACAGCAGACCACCTAGGCCACAGTCTCAAGGTACTCACAGGCCTAAGCAGTGGGGGGCTCCCACTTCCAAAGCTGGAAGTAGTAAGACACCCTCCTATGGTAAACTGTCACAATGACTTGACCTTAAACCTTCCAAGCCCTGCTCAACTGACCGCACCTTTAGGGGGAAAGATCGCCCTGCATGCAAAAAACTGGGAACTCATTACCCAAGACAAATGGGTTTTAAATATAGTTTCCCAAAGATACAGATTCCACTTCCATACCTTACCATCCCCAAAAGGTTGGCCAGACCTACCCCAAAATCAATGGGCAGAGGCTCAACAGCAGATTCTCTCTCTTCTAAATATTAGGGCTATTCAGCCTGTCCCAGCAGGAGAATGGGGACAAGTTTTTACTCCAGATTTTTCCTGGTACCCAGAAAAGACAACTCCTGGCATCCTATCCTGGACCTATCTATCCTAAACACCTTTTTGGTAATTCCAAAATTCAAATTACTAACTCTTCGTCAGCTGCTTCCCATGCTGGGCAAAAATGCCTGGTTGGCAGCATTGGATTTAAAGGAAGCTTACCTGCACATCCCAATAAAGGATTCTTGCAGAAAATACCTACGCTTCAGAGCAGGCTACATGCACTATCAGTTCTCTGCACTGCCCTTTGGCTTATCTACTGCGCCCAGGGTATTCACAAAATGCCTAGCTCCAGTCATTGCATTTTGCAGGCAAAGAAATATTCAAATATACCTAAACCTGGACGATTGTCTAATTCACGCAGAAAGCAGGACATACTATTAAATCATCTGGCATTTTTAAAGAAACTACTAACCTCACTGGGGTACACCATAAATGAAAAGAAATCTCATCTAGTTACCCTGCCAACAAATTGTATTCCTGGGAGCAAGCTTGAACACATCTTTCCAGATGGCTTACCTCACGCCTGAGAAACAAGTTTATCTGACAGCCTACTTCAAATTTCCCCAAAGACCCAGTTAACTGCAAGGAAAATACTGCAAGCTCTGGGGTTCATGGCCTCTTGCATCCTACTAATTCCATATGCAAGACTGCATATGAGGAAACTGCAGTGGTATCTGAAAAGCCTATGGTGTCAGCATTCTCAGGACCTGGAATCAGTGATTCGTATCATCCGTTGTATAAAGACAGAATTCCATTGGTAGGCAGAGGCCTGCCACCTCAACAAGGGACTGCCATTCAATCTACCCCCTGCTTCTCAAACCTTAACAACAGACGCATCAAACTATGTATGGGGGGCTCACTTGACAGGACAGTGCATTCAGGGCAAATGAAACCTGAGTCAAATACACCTGCATATCAATTAGAAAGAACTGTTAGCTGTACAGAGTGCTCTGACAGCCTTCAAGGACCACATCCTTCCAGGGCAATTACTGGTAAAAACAGACAACACCACTGTTATGTGGTACATAAATAAGCAGGGGGGGAACCCACTCATACCCCCCTGCAGACTAGCCATGGCTGTGTGGAACACAGCCTTGAGCTACCAAGTGCACCTACAGGCACAATTCCTGCCAGGCAAGCTAAACTCACTGGCAGACAATGTAAGCAGAAATCTCATGGACCCACACAAGTGGAAACTGGAACCAAAGATATTCAACATGTTTAGAAACAAATGGGGGAGCCCAGAGATAGACCTGTTTGCCTCCCCTCAGAACTACCAATTGGACAAATTCTGCACAAGGACACCAGACAGACAAGCTTGGGAAGTGGATGCCCTGTCCTTCACCTGGGAAAACCTCTCCGTTTATGCCTCTCCCCCCACTTTGCTTTTCCTCTCCAAAGTTTTAGTAAAGATCAAACAGGGCAAACCAAGGTCAATACTCATTGCACCAGACTGGCCACGCCAACACTGGTACCCCCTCTTGCGCAGTCTGTCACGGCTGGAACCATGGCACCTGCCTCAGACCCCTTCCCTGCTGTCCCAGTAGGAGGGCCAGATTCTGCACCCCCAGCTTCAAACCCTGAACCTTGCAGCCTGGCTAATTACCTGAGCTCTCCATTACCATCCCTCAGTAAACAAGTGATGGATGTCATTCTGGAGGCAAGGAGGTCTAGTACTAGAAACTCCTATGCTAAAAAGTGGAAAAGATTCTGTTCCTGGAGCCAGACTCAGGGGATGGGCACAACAGTGCCCAGTTTACTGCATATTCTTCAATACATAACAGAGGTGTTTCATAAGGGCCTTTCCTTCTCTTCTGTTAAAATTCATGCCTCTGCCATTTGAGCACATTATAATACAGAGCCACCCCTCTTCTCTCACCCACTGCTGAAGCAATTCCTCAGAGGGACTAAAAATGTAAGACCACCCAGGAGAGCCCCTACTCCAGCCTGGGACCTTAACATTGCATTGGAAAAGCTCGCTCTACCTCCCTTTGAGCCAGCTGCAACTGCAGAGTTGAAATTCCTTTCTTGGAAAACAGCCTTCCTTCTAGCCATCACTTCAACACGAAGAGTGTCTGAATTACAGGCCCTCATGGCAGTGGAGCCCTTCATCATCTTCCATGCAGACAGGGTGTCCCTCAGGACCAATCCTTCCTTTATGCCCAAGGTGATATCCAGTGTGGCCCTTAATCAGTCCATTCATTTGCCAACCTTCTCTTCTAATCCACAGAACAAAGGAGAATGAATACTGCACTCTTTGGACGTGCACAGACAACTTGGATTTTATTTGAACAGGACTAAGCCTCTCAGGAAAACTGAACAGCTGCCAGCTGCCTTTGCTTCAGGGGCAGGGTGGAAGGCCATTTCAAAGCAAACCATTTCTAAATGGATAGGCCATTGCATTCATTTCTGCTATAAGCACCATGTAAAACCTACCCCCCAGGGGATAAGATCACATTCCACCAGGGCTGCATCTACTTCAACAGCCTTTCTCAGAGGTGTTCCTACCATGGACATCCTAGAAGCTGCTACCTGGAGTTCTGTTCATACCTTCACCAAGCATTACCACTTGCCTAGTTTCAATAAATCCAGAGCTGGTTTTGCCACTGCAGTCTTGCAGGGCCTAATAGCTGGTCCTAATGCTCTCTGATTGCCTCCTCCCTTCCTTAGCTTTGGGAATCTATCCAACTGTAATGACTGCAATAGTGAAACACGAATAACATAGTACAGTTGTGTACACTTACCATAAATGTAGATGTTAGAGTGTATTCGTTGTTGCAGTCCGGGTTATCCTCCCTCCAGCCCCCTGACTTCTATTTGCTATACCTCTCTTCTTGTTTACTGTATTTAAGATTTCTGGTGTATTTGCTTATAATTGGAGGTGTAACCATGTATATAATTGCTTCCTGTTTTGGGGGCACGTGACATCTGGGGCAAGAAAAACTGATGTAATGGCATCGGCTGCATGCTTTATACCCCTGACATCATGGAAGAAGGGACCGCAACTGACGCAGGACCCAAGACTTTGATAATCAGGCCAGCTGAGGGCTACCTGCAAGCAGATAACCCAAATGAAATGACTGCAACAGTGAATACACTGCCAGATAGGTATTAGAGTCCCTGACTCTCACAAGTTTCTTTATAAAAACCCTTCTGCTGACCCAGAAACCATTTCCCAGGGTCCCAAAGGGGTTAAGGCTTCCATTGCAAAAAATCCAGTGCCTTAAATCCAGTGCCCTCTGACAGATTCTAGAGCATAGGAAAGATGGGGGAAGAAAGTTTACACTTCTGCAACTTTAGCAGTAAGGGCTTTAAATTGCCAGTTTCACATGCTTAAGTACCAACAATATTTAATGACTCAGTTAAAACAGAAAATGCTTGCAAGCTCAGAAGCTCCTGAATAAAGAAATGCAGGATTTATTGCATGCAGTGGAACAGGTGGGAAAACATACTCTGCAATGTGGTTTTGATTCTTTAGAGGCCTCTTGTAGAGCCGCAGTTACAGGTTCTGTGATTCGAAGACATGCTTGGGTAAAAGAACAGAGTTTACCTGATCATGTTATGGCAAAATTATTGGATACTCCTGTACAGCATGATATGTTGTTTGGTGTTAAGGCAGAAGAGGTGTTAAAGAAAATGGAGAATAAAGCTAAATCTATGCAAACAGTCAACGATTTCTTACAGGTACAGCCACCTCGATTTAGCAGAAATTGGCCTACAAAGAATTGGTCCTTTCCAGTGTCTGACAGGCCACATAGAGGCAGATACAGACGCCCAAGAGGCAGATCTCAACCCCCAAGGCTCTAACAGATGACAGTAGGGTACCTCAACCCCAAAAGGAGGTGAGGACAGGTCTCAACCTTATAGGAAACCGTCCCAGTGACTTCCCCCTTCGTATGCCAAGCATTTCCCTTTTGGCAGCCCCCTTAGGGGGAAAACTAGCACTTTTTTCTCAAAATTGGCAAACAATCACCCAAGAAAAAATGGGTTCTAAATATTGTGTCTCAAGGTTACAAGTTCCACTTTCACACTTTACCAAGGATAAAAGGAATGCCAAACCTGCCACAAAATCAATGGGCAGAGGCTCAAACAAATTTCAGCCCTCATGGACATGAGAGCTATTCAAAAAGTACCACAGCAGGAACAAGGATTTTACTCGAGACTCTTCGTGGTCCCCAGAAAGGACAAAGCCTGGAGACCCATACTAGACCTTTCAACTTTAAATACTTACATGGATGTTCCGAAATTCAAAATGTTGACACTACAGTAGCTTCTTCCCATGCTGGGCAAGAAGGCTTGGCTTGTTACTCTGGACCTCAGAGGCATACCTGCATGTCCCTATCAGAAGATTGCAGAAGATACCTCAGATTCAAAGCTGGTACAATGCACTGCCAATTCTCTGCACTGCCCTTTGGCTTATCTACTGCACCCAGGGTCTTTACAAAGTGTCTGGCACCAGTAATCGCATTTTGCAGACAAAAAGGAATTCAAATATAGCCATACCTGGACGACTGCCTCATTCAAGCAGAGAGAAAGGACATACTTCTAAAGCATCTGGCGTTTGTAAAAAAGTTGCTGATTTCTGTAGGGTACACTGTAAATGAAAATAAGTCAAAACTAGTGCCCTCACAACAGATAATATTCCTGGGTGCCAGCTTAAATACAACGGCCCAGATGGCTTATCTCATGCCAGACAAACAAGGACAACTGACTCAATATTTTCAATTACTGGCAAAAAAGTCCCATCTCCCTGCAAGAAAAATTCTGCAGGCCCTGGGATTCATGGCATCCTGCATACTACTAATCCCATATGCCAGACTGCATATGAGGAAATTACAATGGTACCTAAAAAGTGTTTGGACTCAACACGCTCACAGTTTAGAAGCGGTAATACCAATAATTCCCTGCCTACAACAGGAGTTCCGATGGTGGGCACAGGCATGTCACCTCAACAAGGGTCAGCCTTTCACTCTACCCACAGCCAGGCAGACTCTAACAACAGATGCTTCGGACTATGCCTGGGGAGCACACATGGCAGGAAAATGTATTCAGGGCAAGTGGACCACACACCAAATGCATCTTCACATCAATCAAAAAGAGATGTTGGCTGTTCAAAATGCCCCAACAGCTTTCAAGGACCTTCTGCATCCAGGACAATTACTATTAAAGACAGACAACACCACAGTAATGTGGTACATAAGCAAGGGGGCACTCATTCGTATCCCCTATGCAGGCAAGTCATGACCTTGTGGAACACAGCTCTTACTTATCAAGTTCATCTGCAAGCACAATTCCTGCCAGGAAAGAAAAATACTCTGGCAGACGATCTAAGTAGAAATATCATGGACCCTCGCAAATGGAAATTGAATCCACAAATCTTCAGCATGGTAACGCAAAAATGGGGATGCCCAGACACAGATCTTTTTGCCTCCCCACTAAATTGCCAACTACAAAAATTCTGCACAAGGACTTACCACACAGAAGCATGGAAAGTGGATGCTCTTTCGTTCAGCTGGAAAAGCCTAAAGGTTTATGCCTTCCCACCACTACCTCTCCTTTCAAAGGTACTCCTAAAAGCCAGACAAAAAAAAAAACCACGGATGATCCTGATTGCTCCAGACTGGCCACGCCAGCACTGGTACCCAATCTTAAAGAACTTGGCTCAAGGCCCACCATGGATTTTGCCTCAAATTTCACACCTCCTGACTCAACAAAACAATCCGATCCTGCACGGTCAGCTCAAGACCCTAAACCTGGCTGCATGGCAGATTCATTAGCCAAACAGGCAACACCTCTTTCTAAAGCAGTTATGGATGTCATTTTGGAGACCAGGAGGCCTAGCACCAGGAAATCTTACTCAGAAAAATGGAAGAGATTCTGTGCCTGGAACCAGGCTCAAAGCCTTGACCCTCTTGTCCCAAACATTCCTCATATTTTACAATACTTAGATGCTGGACAAAGGCCTATCCTTCTCATCAATTAAGATCCACGCCTCTGCCATTTCAGCACATTACAACACAGATCCTCCTTTATTCTCTCATCCCTTGCTAAAGCAGTACCTCAGAGGGGCAAAAAACATAAGACCGCCCCGGAGAGCACCAACACCAACTTGGGACCTCAGTTTTGTTTTGGAAAAACTGACCCTGCCACTTTTTGAGCCAGCCAATACAGCCGATCTAAACTTTTTATCATGGAAAACAGCTCTGCTCCTGGCAGTAACTTCAGCACGAAGAGTCTCAGAGCTACAGGCATTAATGGCAGTGGAATCTTTTATAATTTTTCATCAGGACAGGGATTCTTTAAGGACAAACCCTACTTTTATGCCAAAGGTGGTATCAAGTGTGGTTCTTAACCAGACCATCCATTTGCCAACTTTTTATCCAAACCCCCAGAATAAAGGGGAGAAACTTCTGCACTCTTTGGACATACACAGACAGCTACGCTTCTACTTGGACAAAACAAAAACTTTCAGGAAAACTGAGCAACTGTTTGTAGCATATGCTGCAGGTTCACAGGGCAAGGCTATCTCAAAACAGACTATCTCCAAATGGTTAGGACACTATTCGTTACTGCTACACACAGCATGGAAAATCAGTCCGTAATAACATTAGGCCACATTCTACCAGGGCAACAGCCGCTTCAACAGCCTTTCTCAGAGGAGTACCAACCAAGGAAATTTTGGAGGCTGCAACTTGGAGTTCAGTGCACACCTTTACCAAGCATTGCCACTTGCCTCTTTACTCTAAATCCAGAGCAGGGTTTGCCACTGCAGTTCTGCAGGGCCTCATAGCCAATCCTAACTCTTTATAGACCAGCCACCCAACCTTAGTTGTGGGATTCTACCCAAGTGTAATGACTGTAGCAGTGTAACACGAACATAGTACAGTTTTGTACCTACCATAAATGTAGATGTTCGAGTGTTCACACTGCTGCAGTCCAGGTTACCCTCCCTCCATCCCCTCTGTCCTAGCTGGACGTATCTATACCTTTCTATCCTATACAACTTTTGTGGTATATTTGCCTGTGACTAAAGGTATTGTTTTATATATATATATGTTTCATTAGCAATATGTGTTGCCTACCTACTTGGGGGCACCTGACATCTTGGGCAAGAAAAACTGAAGAAAATGGCGTCGGATGCATCTTATATACCCCTGGCGCACTGACGTCAGGGAAGAAGCGACAGCTACCGACACCAGAACAAGACTTTGGAACTCATATATATATATATATATATATATATATATATATATATATATATATATATCTCAGGCTGACTGCAGAACCGCCAGACGGCAGGGTAACCCAAGTGTAATAACTGCAGCATTGTGAACACTCGAACATCTACATTTATGGTAGGTACAAAACTGTACTGCACTAGTATCACTTACTGCTCTGCAGTGCCTCTTACAAATGTTTTTCCTACTGATGTGTTACATGTTCTGAGAAAAAAATATCCAGAAATATCAATTCATTACTGAGAAGACTTTTTTTTGGGGAGATGCAGCTTTTGTCCTTCAGTCCCTTCTCAAGTTACTCATCCCATTTTCCTTCCCTCAGTAAAACACAGTATCACATTTCGTGCCCTGCAAAGTTTCTAGTCCGTCACCTATGCATTACAATAGACATCAGACAAAACTTGGCTTGGTGTGCCAGTAAAAGTGTACCCTCATCTCTCTCATTTATTCATGTCATCTGAATAGCACTTTCACAGTAAATAATCTCATACCTCTCAAGTGTACCTCATTATGAGGACCGTACCTCATTTGGGGTCTTAAAAAGTTAATGTTCCTGAAAGTTCCACATTGAAATGGTCTGTCACACATTCAGTGATAGGATTTTTTTAACTGATATCCATTGTAAATAGAAAGGAATCATATTAAATCATTAAAAGGTCTTTTTATGAGTAAACTCAAAATATTTTAACTATCCTATGACCTTCCTAGTTGAAGTTGTTAGCCATTAGTAAGTGTTCCACAGCCATTAGTAAGTGTTCCATCTTTTGCCTATTTGTTCCACATTATGATGGCTAGTGTTCCTCATTTTGGAGATGGGAGGTTGAGAGCTATGAATAATGTTACAAAGTACTTGTATCAGTCATAAACATGCAGGAATCTAATTATTCCAGAAACTGTGCTCTGCTCTCTTTGTTAGAATAATGCACTCCCATTCATCTTTTTCTTTGCCTATACTCTGCTAACAATCCTGGTTTGGAAAGGTAATTTCTAATACATAGTCCAAACTTCTGCTTCATCCCACTGTTACTTTCTTCCATTATTTCCTTCCAATATATTGGTTTTTTTGCTAATTTCCTGCAGTGAAAAACACTGCATCTTGTCTGTATCCCTACTCGTACACATCCATATAGTTAAATGTTCTTTCTCCTTTCCAGTACCCATTTAGTTATTCAAATATTTTCTACCTCTTTAAGGGTCTAATGTTTATGTATGGTTGTCATTAAGGACCAAAATCCTAGTCTGTCTTCTAGTTTGATTTTTCACCTGCTTGAGTTGTGCCTTTGAGCCTTGACCACTAAAGAACCCCATTCAGATCAGTACCCTAAAAACCTTGTTTGGGAGATATGTGGTTTGTCCAATTTAACTCTTGCACACTCCCCTGTCCCAAAGAAATTCCCTCAACTCTTTGTAATCATCCACACATTCTCCTCTCAGTGATAAAAAATGCAACTGTCCTATATTTAAAACCAAAGGGACTAAACACGTTTTTACTGCTTGTATTTTGCAATTCATATACATAGTCAAGAACTTCTGGTTTCACTGTTTTTATATTCTTTTTTTAGTCTCCCTGCATATTCTTAGTTAGCTGCCTTAATAGAATAATTTTTAATCCATACACCTAAGTACTTCATATACTGCGGTGGTGGTGCTGCGGTAGCGTTGTCGCCTTATAGCAAGACGTCCTGTTCGATTCTCAGCTAAAGCGTCTTCTGTGTGGAGGCATACGTGAATGGGCCATGCCTTCGTTGAAGGTTGTGCATCAGGGCTGGTAACCCGGTACGTAAAAATCCACTACCAATCATTAGCGGACCGGAGTTCCGCTGTGGCGACCCCTAACCAGGAAAAGCCAAAAGACACAAAAACACCTAAGTACTTCATATATGGGTATTGCTAAACCAATTAACAACTGGGCATGTAGCTTACTTAATAGATTTGTTTTGCTTTGCTTTGTATCACAAAAACACTTAAAGCTGTTTCAAAATGTTCCACAACACCAAAGTATCCTTTTTCTGGATTTGTCAAGTACAAAATATCAGCAAATTAAAATAACTTTTTTTGACCACTTCAGTTATTTCATTGAATTTGAATCCTTTTTGCTTTCCTAATGGCTCTACGTATAAAGCAGTGTAACAATGGTCTGGTTCACCTGTTCAAAATACAGTTTGTAAGGAAGTAACACTCCCACCTTAACTTTTCACTGACCATTTATTTATCTTCATTTTTAGCTCTGTTATTTTTTTCAGAAAATAGCATTGCCATATTCATAAAATCCCAGCTGACTATAGAGAATGCTTTCTCTGCATCAAACTAACAGCCCCAAAAATGAAGAGGAGCAGGACTTCCAAGATGGCCACACACCAGTCAACAGAATAACTTTCGATCTTCCAGTTTGAAAGCAGAAACTGAGAAAAAGGAGCACCATTGAAACTGCTTTTGGTTAAAATTTAGTTACTGGCTAGTAAGTAAACTGCATGGATGCCTGCAAAGAAAAAAAAATTGGAAAACCTGAAAGAAAATCAACCAGAAAAGGTGAAGAGAAAATGCTGTCTGGAAATGATTCTGCAGCTGTTAAGCAAAAACAATTTAGTTTTCAGGTTTGATTCAAGAAATGGCTTCCTGTAATTTAGAGGGGAAAAAAATCAAATGTACTTGGCGATAATTAAAATAAATATTGAAGGACTAGATAAACTCAAATAAAAGGCTCGAAAAAATAGCTTTTACTAGCTGTTTAGATGAACTGATAAAACTACAAATATCAGAGGCTTAAATGAAAAAAAAACTAGCTGAATGAGGCTTCTCAAGAGCGGTTTCAAAAAGTAGAGTTAAAAGACAGAGCACCCAAAGAAAACCCGAGAGTCTGATGTCAGTTTTTGTCTGTTTCAACATTTGGGTTATGTGATCAAATCTGATCCAACCTTTGTGCCTTTTCCTAGAGTAGTGGATCAGATGCTCTGACTCTTCCCTTGCCCTTAATTCCCTCATCTGCGCTAAGTTACCCCAGATTCTGTTTGCCACCTGAAACTTACAGATGTGAGTCAGAGAGCATGCAAGTGAAATCCTGTTTTTCTTCAAAATGGTATTTTTGACTCCTCTCTTCCCTTTTAAATGATTAGCATAATTAGTAATATGGTAGAGTATTTTTAAATTATAATATACTTTGTAGTTAAAGTTTGATATTTTTAGGATAGTTGTAAAATAGTTGTTGGAAACAGATTAGCTGTGAGGTTTTTATGCATGACTGTTTTTCTGTATATGCATAGTGTGCCACTTGTTAAAATTTTAATATTGTTCATTACTTTTTTTCTAGTATCAAGAGCCTCAAGGTTTTAAAAATTGTGTGGCTTACAGATAAAAAAAAATCCTTGCACACTTTCTATGAGTGTATTGCTTAAGTGTTGGCCAACCTACAGGCTGACTGCAATATTTGTGCTGCATTTGGGTCCATTGTTATTCTAGGAAGAAACGTTTTATATTATAAAATGATTGTGTCCTACCCTCTCCCCCCAGGGTCTTCATCTTCCTCTCTAACCATGTCTTCTGCTACTTGGCCAGTTTCAGTTTTCCCCAAACAGTAAATCAGAGGAAAGGAAAGTGGAGAGAGAGAGAGGTCTAAGGAGAAACAAAAAGAAGTAGAAAATCCTGCAGAGAAAAGATCTGAGAAACCAAGAAAGATTCTCTGGATCCAACTGATCCTTAGGGTCTTGCAACTAAAACTCCAAGAAAGTCTGATTCACCAGCTTGTTTGATCCAGTCTCCCTCTTCTCAAGCTAGATTCTCACCAGAGCCAGAGTCTCCTCGGCTCCATTCACCTATTTTACAAGAAAGGCTATTCTCCAGACTTCCATCAATGACGTTGTCATCAAGGTCAGCCCTTTTCATCAGAAGCCATATTGAAATGGATGTCGACCGTATGATGAGGAAATTCTTTAGGACACAGATCCAACAGGGAGCCCTCCCAGGGGTAGGGGTGTTCCAGGTACATGCCCATGTGCCACTTCTTTCCACCGGTACCAGTCTGCTCTTCAGATCTTGTTGCAGTGGTTCCAAGTCCTTCAGGCTTACCTCAGTCGGATCCAACAGTTCAGTGAACTTCAGCATCAACTGCATCCTTTACTCTCTATACTCCCGATTCTTTCAGATCAAGATGAGTGTTAGAGCCAAAGCATCATTGTCTGGTTCCTGGTGGTGGAGTCGACTCTTCATTTTTCAGAACAGTCTCTTTCTCTTGGGGCCTCTGCACTTGATAGCTCATGTGCAAGGTTCCCCTTGGAGCCAGTCTTCATTAGACTAGGAAAAGTTCATGATGCTTTGGATAGGAAGAACACTTCTTGGCTCCAGTGACTACAGCTGCTTTTGACGCTGTCAAAAGGGCCTTGGCTGGACCAGTTAAGCAGGTGCAGACCTCAAGTTCAGATTTTGCTTTGCTCCCTGTGGATCCCGTGACTCGTTTCTCTCATTCTGATTGGGGTAGTCCATACTTATAAGCGTGGAAGATACTGGACACACTGTACCCATTTGATTTGTGACCTGTCTCCAAGGGTACCCCAGAGACAAGGTCCTAGGAAACATGTGCTAATAAAAGCATCTGGACTCCTCTCCAGAGTCCATCACTGAAGAGACAGATTTTGATGAAAGTGAAGTGCCCCTCTAGATCCCCCTTAAAGAGGTCACATTTGGTGGCATCCTAGAATTGATGAACTTGGGGGGAGGAGCGGCTTGATCATCTGAAACCCCTTCCTCAGTTCAGTTGAGGATTTTGATACTGGCTCATCTGTCTGTTGCGTGGTATACCCCGCTGATGCCGTCCCAGCTGTTACAGCGCAGCAGGCATGAAGGATCCTGACTTAGTTGCACCCATCCCCAAATAGCCTGAGAGGATTCAAGTGACACCAGAAAGACAAGAAACATAAAACTAAAGGACCACCATTAGATGCCATGGTAGTAGGAGCAACCACAAAACAGAAATTATCTGAGGTGAGTTCTTCTGCTTATCTCCCTAACTGGGAGTCAGGGACATTAGACAGACTGGAGAAATGGACTTATGCTTCAGTGACTTTTGCACTAAGAGAGTGAGCCTCAGAGGCAAGAAATACAGCTGAGATTCTCTTTGATAAGTTGATTGAACAGTGGAACCAGGCAGTGGTGTCCTCTTTCCCCTGTCATTATTTGCTTTATATTTAGTGCCATTGGCAAAAAAGGGAAATAAATACAAGGATACAGTTGGTGTAATCAAAAATGTGGGCTTTATTTGCAGATATTATTTTGTACTTGATAAATCCAAAAAAGGAAATTTTAGTGTTGTGGATCATTTTGAGACCTTTTCAGGTCTTTTCATGGTATAAACTGAGTGAAGTTAAAACAAAGGCTATAGCCATAAATTATGTACCCACTCCTGATTTGGTTACCCATGTTTATCGGGACTTGATAAGATGAAGTATTTAGCAGTATGCATTAAAAATGCTTCTGATATGGCAGCTAAAGATGGTGTGACATAATATAAAATCTGGGAGACTGGAAGTTCTTATTTGTGGGGGTATAGATAGTAAAATACAAGCAGTGAAAATGTTTTATTTCCTTTAGCTTTTTAAACAGGACAGGAATACTTTTTTTAAACAAGAGAATAAGTTGTGGACAGTAATATAATTGATGGAGTTTATTTGGGAGGAAAAAGGGCAAAAGTTTGGTGGGATACAGTGTTCTTCCCAATAGAAAAAAGTGGTTTAGGATTACCTGATTTGAAGGGATATTTTGCAGCTACACAGTTAAGGCCTAAGTGGAAAGGGATGGTGAAGTGGGCAGGGGAGTTCAAGAAATATGGAGTGTGTGGGATTTTTGATGCAGATCCTTAAGGAGAATAACAACAACTATACAGAACAGATTATTAATAAAGTTACAGAAAGTATTCTAAGAACTAAGCCATTAACTGAGTGGGGAGGAGAGACTTTGCCAGTGGGGTAACTGCAAATAGAGCTAGAGAAACAGGCAAGAGGGGGCTGGAAATTTACTGAAGAAAACAGACAAAAGTAATAGAGTGGGATGAGGCCAAGAAAAAGTTTGGACTGCAGGTTAGGAACTGCGTTCTCTATCAGGGACTATTTGAGTATAGGCAAAGAGGAAGAGACGGGGGAGTAATAAGTAAAAGACCTATGCTGTTAAATTTTTCAGTCAAATCTAAAACAAAAGCTGCTGTTCAAAGGTTAAAATTAGTAGGAGATATAAAATATTGCTTGAAGACTGTAGGAGATATAAAATATTGCTTGAAGACTATAAGAATCAGTCAGAGGAAGTTGGAAAAGATTGGTAAGAGACCGGAAAAGCAATTTACAAGGGCACAAAGAGAGGACATATATATATATGGGTCCCGCATATGTAGCCAAATAAAGAAGGTGTAGGATTTTTTCATGGAAGTATTTGCATAGGTATTTTTATACCCCAAGCAAACGTCAAATAATTTTTCCTCGGGTAGATAAATGTTGGCGGTATTATGGGAAAGAAATAACTGATTACCTGTTTTTTGAGGTGTAAAGAGTTGGCAGATTTAAAACATTCCCTAGAATATTCTGCCAGAATTGTTGGGGGAGCAACTGACTGTAACTAAGGAAATTATTCTTTTGGGCCTGGCCAACAGGATCTGCATTGCCTAGACATAGTAAAGCCTTAAGTTTAATTCTGTTAGCGGCCAAAAACGCAATTACTAGAAAATGGAATTCAAAATCTAAACCAACTGTATTAGAAGTATTCAGTATATAGCAGAGATCACAGAACTGGAAGAGGATCTTTAAAAAAGAGAATGAGCAAATTGCATAGAAATAAAGGAAATTTATGTGAACAATACCTACAGACTAATGTTTGGGAGAGAGGGTGAGGTATAAGTAAAGACATAAATCAAGTGTTTTATGTTATGTTGGACTGAAAGACTGTTTTAAATAGAGAAGATATAAGGTGTAATGTGGCTTAGTAGAAAAAAACGTTAATATGGTTTGATTTTTGTTAATGTATGTTTACCAATATCTTAAATGCTATTTTAGCAAAATTGATTAAAAAAAAAAGTATTAGCATTTTCCTGCAATGTACTAAACCACTGGATCATCTTTGTTCTGTTAATGTCAAATGCTTGTCTCCCTTTTCCAAAACCATTTTGAGCCATATCTATCAGCTTTAGTAACACCTTTGCCATTCTGTCACTTAGCATAGACAGAGACACTTTTTAATTGTGGTTAAGAATAGAAATGGGTATGTATGATACCATATCTGAAGTGTCTTTACCCTCTTTGGGTAGTACAGCTCTGACAGCGTTCTTTGAAGATTATTTTATTCCCCACCCCACTTTTAAAATATTGTTGAACATAGCATGTGAAGTTGTTCAATTTCCCTGTTCATTCTTCACTGATTGGTTCGGAGCTGATCCTCGGCTCCGACACGGCCTATTAGCAAAGCTCAAAGATTACCAGTAGCTCAAGACCAAGCCCCTTATCCCATGATGCATTGGTGGAATTACCTCGTATCTAGTTTGCCGTGGCACTGATCTCTTGGTTTCCAGTGTTGCTCGAGACTTTTTGTGGGATTTTTCTACATATTTGCAAGTTTTTCTTCATATTTTTCTTATATATGCTTATATATATATATATATATATATATATATATATATATATATATATATATATATATATCTGTATATAACTATATATAAATATATATATATATATATAGCTTAGATATAGTTAGACTGTTTAAAAGTGTTCCCCTTTCCCTTGTATAGCTGCCACGTTTTGTGTGACACCTTGCTTCTTGGCCTCAGTAGTTTAGAATAGTTAGGAGTACATAATGTTATTCTCTATTGTATTATATTTAGACTGGCCTCAAAATCTTCCTCTGAGTCTAAATCAAAAAAAAAAAATTGAAAAAAGTGGAAATATACTGCGACTTCGGCTACACAATCTTCGGAGCCAACAAGTCTGTTCTTTTCGGAGCCGGGACTTTGGCTTGGAACTGGTCTCTGAGACTCCCTCTTTGCCACGTCTCCAGTCTGCACCATCTGTGCTTTCTACCATGTCATCGGTTAGCCTTTCTGATTCGGACATGGATCGACTGGTACAGAAGCTTTTAACGGCACCAGGCCTAGCTAAATTGTCTGCTCCGACCCGGGCGTTGGAACCGAAAACCACACTTCCTGATTTGACTACTCCTCTTCCGAGCCATACCGGTCCTTCGGAGCTGGAGGGGGCCGACTTGATTGTAGAACCCTTGGAGCCGTTGGCTGTTCCATTATCATCAGCTCCATCTGCTTGGACGTCTTCGGTGCCGAACGAGGACTCTAGGAGCCGACACTCCACTTTCGGATCCGAGAAGGATAGTTGCACTGACTTGATGTCGACTCTTCCTCTTGGGGATTCAGCTCGGGTGACCTCTGCTCCTACCTTGGGCTCGGAGCCCAAGTCATCGGTGCAGGAGGGGATCGCGGTCCCTTCGGTCTGTCGACTCCTTATCGGAGCCGTGATGCTTTCGAAGCCATGAGGCGAGTGTTGTCTCCAAAGACTTCTCTTCATCAGGTTTGGCCTCTTCTTCCCTTAAAGTGCTTGTGTCGTCTTCTGCTACCATTGGTCGTCCCAAGGGTAGAGACCCAGAGCCTCAGGTAGTCCCACTGGGCACTCCCTGCTCTTCTGAGACTTCCCCAGAAGTTCCCACTGAGGAAGTACCCAGAAAGAGACTGTGCAAGAGGAGGCACTTGGACTCCCCACATGAGTCTCTGACATCTGACACCGACTTGGAAGAGTCAGAAGTGTCCCCTCGATCCCCCTCTGAGGACATTTCCTTTGCGGAGATACTTGAGATCCTTAGGCAGAGGGGTGATTGGCAGTCCAAAAGCCCTACTGAGGGATGAGTCTGTTCTTCTGAAGGCTTTCAGGTTTCAACCTTCCACCTCCTGGGTGTCTCCACCCCATGATGAGCTTATGCAATTGGTCTGTCGTAGGGTGTGGGAGTCACCGGAGTCCATGAAGCCTGTCCCCCGGAGGCCCAATAAATTTATTTCTGCCCCTGTCGATAAATCCTTTCTGTCCAAAGGAGTTCCTGTTGATGCCATGGTGGTGGGGGTGGCCACAAAGGAATTATCGGAAACTTCTGCGTCTATCCATCCTCCTAACTGCGAGTCTAGGATCATGGATAGATATGGGAAATGCATGTTCAGTTCAGCAACTTTCACTCTGCGATCACTGAACTATCTGGAGCTGGGAGATTCTCTTCAGGGTACTGTAGCTGCAGGCATCTCTGACAAAGTTTTGGCCTAGTTTGCTACCCTTAATTCCATTGTGAACTCGTCCAGGCGCCTCATATATGCGTCTGATGGTTCGAGTAGGGCTGCAGGTACAGGGATTGCTCTTAGCAGGCATACCTGGATGCGCCTCTGTTCCTTTGTGGAGCCTTTTAAGTCTTAATTTGCAAACACCCCGTTTTGACGGCTCATCCTTGTTTGGAACAAAGGTAAAGGAAACATTGAACAGGAGGGAAATACTCTGCCGTCGGAGTCCGTTTTTCCACCCCTACTCGGCCTTTTCCCAAAGGCCAAAGGGGAGGGAAGATGTGGTTCCAGAAAGCCCAAGGAGCCTTTCAGGACACACGTGGAGAACCCACCTCCAGGGGCAGAGGAGGGGGCAATAATGCAAGACGCCGCTCTCGCGGCAGAGGGGATCCGCAACACCAGAGTGACAGAGATCATTTCTCTGGCCAACCCTACCAGCGCTCCTGAGAGGAGGCCTGACTGCCCTGCTCTGGAGGCGGTCAGAGGTCGCTTATCTTTGTGATATGTAATCAGGCTTCTGGGTACAAACGACAGATGGGTACAAAGCATCATTTCCAGAGTGTATTTCATACCGTTCTCTGCTCCACCCATTCCCGTTAAGAGAATCCCGGACGTTCCACCCAGTTACACGGAACAAGCAACCATAGAGGTCCACAAGTTGCTAGAAAAAAAAGTCATCCAACCAGTCCCAGCAGACCAAACAGGATTCGGAACTTACTCAAGATTTTTTATGGTTTCAAAGAAAACAGGGGACTGGAGACCCATTTTGGACCTCAGCTGACTGAACCAATTTGTAAAAAAAGAGAAGTTTTGGATGGTCACGCTTCAGTCCATACTCCCCTTTTTGGGGAAGGACAATTGGATGTGCTCGATCGATCTCAAGGATACCGTACTACCACATAAAAATGGCCAGAACATCCAGAGATTATCTGCTTTTCTGGCTGGGAGCCAGTCATTACCAGTTTCGAGCCCTGCCCTTTGGTGTGACTACAGTCCTCAGTGTTTACCAAATGTATGGCAGTGGTCATGGCTCACCTGATGTGTGTAGGATTCCAGGTGTTTCTGTACCTAGATGATTAGCTCCTTACCTTCACCACCAGGCATCAACTGATTCATGCAGCAGAATCCACTCTGACACTTTGCAACCACTTAGGCATGACAGTCAACTTCGAAAAGTCTGCCTTGTCGCCATCGCAGCATATCGTCTTTATAGGGGAGAGTTAGACACTTCAACCACCACTCTACATCTTCCAGTCAAAAGGGTATCAATTCTTCGCCAACACATCATTTCACTGGTTTCAAATAACAGAGCTCCAGCCACAGAGGTCTTAAGTACTAGGTTTGATGGCGGCAGCAATTTTAGCAATTCCATTGGTGAGGATGCATATGCGGATTCTTCAATGGCGCCTATTCACCCAATGGTCTTTCCAGGAGTTACCAGTGAACCATATGATTCTGATTACAAACTCTCACAAGAGGGATCTTCAGTGGTGGTTGACGTCTCTACATGTCACAATAGGATGCCCCTTTGTACCCCCCCCCTCCAGTAGCTGCTGTGATCATGGACGCTTCCCTGATAGGGTGGGGGGTATTTTCAGGGAAAGACTGCCCAAGGCACATGGACGGATCAAGAGTCACATTTGCATATCAATGTCCTTGAGATGAGAGCGGTACTTCTGGTGTTGTAGTACTTTCAGGACTCTCTCCCTCTAGGGACAATTGCCATACAGGCAGACAAGATGTCAGTGGTCTGGTATTTGAACAGACAGTGCGGGACCTAGTCTTTACCCCCTTTGCCGAGAAGCCCTCAGAGTTTGGCAGTGGGCTGTGTCGTCCCAGCACTTTCTGTTGGCAACACACATCCCTGGGAGATCCAGCGTGATTGCGGACAAGCTGAGCAGGGCAATTTTGTTGCCACACGAGTAATCCCTAAAACAGGAGATTGCTGACAGGATTTTCCGCAAATGGTACCAGCCTTGCTGCGATCTTTGCTAGCCACATCAACACCAAATAAAGAAGCTACTTTGCCCTGATCCCCCCTCCGGGAGAACCCCCGAGGATGCACTCATACACCATTGGCCCCCAGGTCTCCTATATGCATTTCCCCCAATTCTGCTGATTCTCAGATTTTTGCAGAAAGCGAAGTCACTGAGAAAGACTGTAATTCTTATAGCCCCTCATTGGCCTCTGCAGATTTGGTTTCCATTTCTTTACCATCATCTCTTGGAGGAGCCATGGATCCTGGACCCAGTTCCAGACCTTCTGACACACCCATCAGGGGATCTCCATCCTTCCTTGCAGTCACTGAAGCTAACTGCTTGGCTGCTCCAGTTCCCCTAATAGCCAAGCTTCATAATTTTTCAGATGACACAAGTCAAATTTTGTTGGCTTCCCACAAACCTTCCACCAGAAAATTGTATCGTAGTAAGTGGAAAAGATTTTCCATTTGGGCTTCTAACAAAAACCTTGATCCTTCTCAAGCCCCATTGTCATCCATACTAGAATTTTTGACTGAGATTTTTCGCGAAGGAGCGTCAGCTGCTACCGTTTGGGTCCAGTTAGCACCCATATCTAATTTTCATGTAGGTATTGATGGACTGAATATTATGCAACACCAGTTATCAAAGGCCTTCCTCAAGGGTGCCTTTCATACGAGACCTCCAGTGAAGACTCCTTATTCTCCCTGGAGCTTGAATTTCATGCTTTCCCGTATTATTCTTTCTCCCTTCTAACCAGCATCATCTTGTAAGCTCAAGTTTCTGTCATGAAAAACTATTTTTCTGGTGGCCATTACTTCTGCCCGCAGAGTGTCAGAGCTTCAGGCATTATCTATCAAGCCCCCCTATATGATTTTTCATCCTGACAGAGTATCCCTTAGGACTAACCCTTTCTTTTTGCCTAAAGTATGTTCTGAGACAAACATCAATCAAGTTAGAGTTGCCCGGTTTTTTCCCCAACCATACCAACAAATTGGAATACATGCGCAAACTTGACGTTCTCAGACAGCTTAGATATTATTTGGACAGAACAAAAGACTTCATAAAGTCAGACCAGCTTTTTGTTTCATTCTCTGAAGCCAGAAGAGGTAGACCAGTGGCTAAAACAACCCTTTCAAAGTGGCTTTCAGATTGTATCACCTACACTTACTCATCTGCTAATAGGTCTTTGTTGCATAAAGTGAAGGCGCATTCAACCAGAGCAGTCTCTACTACTTCGGCCTTTCAAGCCAAGTTACCTCTGGGTGGTATCTGTGCTGCAGCCACTTGATCTAAGCCTCACACTTTTATCACTCATTACAAAGTGGACAAGGCCTCCAGGGACCAGGGCTTCCTTTGGTTCTACGGTCCTGAAAAGTGTACTCCCGTGAGCCACCCAGGATTTAGGGTGCTAGGGACACTACCCATCAGTGAAGAATGAATGGCGAGATTGAACAACTTCACATAAAGATGTTCTTGTTTCACTGTTGCAGTCATTACATTAGGGTAATCTGCTGGCAGGTTGCCCTCAGTCGGCCTGAATAACAAAGTCTTGGGTCCTGTGTCGGTTGCTGTCTCTTCTTCCATGATGTCAGGTCATCGGGTATAAAACATGCAGCCGACGCCATTTTAATCAGTCTTTCTTGCCACGCGGTGCCCGAAGCAGAAGCAGTTTGCAAGTGCCGGTCAGCCGATTCGTGAAATTTTCGTTTACGAGTTTCAGAACCGAAGTCTTCAACCTAAAGCTAAGTACCCCATTGGGGAAACTTTTTCTTGCTCCTTACCGATGTCAGTAAAAGTTAATAATTGTATTACTTGTTGGAAGCAAATACCTCATAAGGATTTTCATTTGTACTGTATTCCTTGCCTAGGCCCAGATCATAACGTGCCTTGCTGTCGGTTTTGTGCTAAATTTAACCAACACACTATTAAGCGTCTGTATATTTTTGCTTCTAAATGTTTTGGCTCAAGATTTAACTATCCAAAAATATCTGTTAGCAATACGACTACCGGAATTCACAATAAACACAAAGAAAAAAACAGAGACAAACCGTCGAGGTCCAAAACAGACTAAGCTTCTCCTAAGCCGGTTCACCAGTACTCAGTGAGGTGCTTTCGCAGCCCCTGATGCCCACTACTTTTGATGCACAGGCCTCTATCAAGACCCATTCAGAGTCCAGTATGCTGCGAGACACTTCAAGTATTGAACCTGCAGATGTCTCTCTCTCGGATGGGTCCGGAGCCGCTGAGCAGGCACCGGCTTCTGAGGGTGATGTTTTGTGTTTCACTGTTGCAGTCATTACATTTAGGTAATCCTGCTGGCAGGTTGCCCTCAGCCGGCCTAAATTCCAAAGTCTTGGGTCCTGCGTCGGCTGCTGTCACCCCTTCCCTGACTTCAGGCTGTCGGGTATGAAAAAAGCAGCTGACACCATTTTCTTCAGTCTTTTTTGCCGCGCGGTGCCCAAAGCAGAAGCAGTTCACAAGTGCCGACCTATGAGATTTTCGTATTTGAGTTTTAGATCCGAAGTCTTCAATAAAGCTAAGTATCCCGTTGGGGAAACTTTTTTCTTGCTCCAGACCGATGTCAGAAAAAGTTAATAACTGTATTTCTTGTGGGAAGCAAATGCCTCATAAGGATTTTCATTCTTACTGTATTTCTTGCCTAGGCCCTGATCACAACGTTTCTGTGCTAGATTTAACCAATGCACTATTATGCGTCTGTATGATTTTGCTTTAAACTTTTTTGGACGTCGATTTAATTACCCTGAAATGTCATCGGATAACCATCCGACTACCGGAGTTTACAAAAAACGCAAAGAAAAAGATAGAGAAAAACAACCAAGGCCCAGAACCGACGACAAAGCTTCTAAGCCAGTCACCGGTTCACAATGAGGCACTTTCGCAGCCCCTGATGCCCGCTACTTTAGAGTCGCAGGCCGCTACAGACTCCCACGTGGAGTCGGTCATGCTGCTGGATACTCAAAGTATTGGAGCCTTGGACGCTAATCACTCAGATGGGTCCGGAGCCGCTGTGCAGGTACCTTTCTGAGGGTGTATTCAGACCTAAACATCTTTACATTAAAACCACTTCAGCTTCAAAGGCAAAGACTAAAGCACCTTCTAAAGCAAGGAAACAAACTCAAGAGCCACATGGACAGTCCTCTATGCCCAAAAAAACTGCTCAAAATGGCCGAAGACTTGATTACCTTGATCAGGGGTTCCCATCCCCCTCCTGATAAGAGGCCTAGGTAAGACACTGACTATGAATCTTCAGATCAGGTTTCTATTTCTTCTGATTCCTCTTCTGAACATGAATGTTCTCTTCCCCCCTATGAGGATTCTGATGCTGAAGAATCTATACCATCAGCATCTTGTCCTGAGGACTATTCCTTTGGGGAAACCTTGCACACCATGAGGGAGCATTTCCACTGGGAGAGCCAAGATTTTTCAGAATCTAAAAAGAGGCTCAGAGATTTTGTTACTACCTCAGCACAGGCCTCTAGCCATTCCACCTGTGTTAGACATTGTAGATGTGTTTTTGGAGTCTAGTCTGACCCCTGACTCCTTACCCCCAGCTCCTGTTAAGCCTGACGGATATTACAGGGTTCCTGACTCTCACAAATTTCTTTTTAAAAACCCTGCTGCTGACCCAGAAACTATATCACAGGGTCCAAAGGGGGTTAAGGCTTCCACTGCAAAAAACCCAACCCCCTCTGTTAGAGATTCAAGGGCGCTGGATAGATGGGGGAAAAAAAGGTTTACACCTCTGCAACTTTGGCTATAAGGGCCTTAAACTGTCAATTTCATATGCTTAAGTATCAGCAACATGTCATGGGATTGCTTAAACAGAAAATGTTAAATTCTGAATGTGCAGAAAACAAGGAAGTGCAGGATTTATTGTATGCATGTATGCAGCAGAACAAGTTGGAAAACATACTTTGCAATGTGGTTTTGATTCTTTGGAGGTCTCTTGCAGGGTCGCAGTTACGGGTTCTGTAATTAGAAGGCATGCTTGGTTAAAGGAATAAAATCTGCCTGATCATGTTAATGTTAAATTATTAGATGCACCTTTACAGCATGATACTTTGTTTGGTGTTAAGGCAGAAGAGGTGTTAAAGAAAATGGAGGACAAAGCTAAATCTATGCAAACTGTCAAAGATTTTTTTTACAGGTACAGCCACCTAGATTTAGCAGACACTTGCCTACAAAAAATTGGTCCTTTCCTGTGTCAGACGGACCTCAAAGGGGCAGACCTAGACACCCTAGGGACAGATCCCAGGCGCAAGGTCCTTATAGGTCCAAGCATTGGGGTGCTTCTACCTCCAAAGCTGGAGAAGATAGATCACAAACATGCAGAAAACTGTCCCAATGACTTCCCCCTGCCGGCACCAAGCACTTATCTTCTGGCAGCACCCTTAGGGGGAAAATTAGCACTTTTTGCTCAAAATTGGCACATCATAACCCAGGACAAGTGGGTTCTAAACAGTGTCACAAGGCTACAAGTTCCACTTCCATACTCTACCAAAGGCAAACGGCTGGCCAGATCTGCCAAAAAATCAATGGGCAGAGGCACAAAAACAAGTCTCAGCCCTCATGCACATGGGGGCCATTCATCAAGTACCAGAGCAAGAGCAGGGACAAGAATTTTACTCAAGACTGTTCTTTGTACCCAGAAAAGACAAGGCCTGGAGGCCGATACTGGACCTATCTATTTTGAACACTTTCCTGGATATTCCAAAATTCAAAATGTTGACTTTGCAGCAGTTTCTGCCCATGCTGGGCAAGAATGCTTGGCTTGTGACTTTAGACCTAAAAGAGGCATACCTGCATGTTCCAATCAGACAATCATGCAGAAGATACCCAAGATTCAAGGCTGGTTCAATGCATTACCAATTCTCTGCACTGCCCTTTGGCTTATCTACTGCGCCCAGGGTCTTTACAAAGTGCTTGGCACCAGTAATTGCATTCTGCAGACAGAGGAATACAGATATATCCTTACTTGGACGACTGTCTCATTCAAGCAGAGAACAAGGACATTCTTCTTCAACATCTGGCATTTGTGAAAAGACTTCTAGCATGCCTAGGGTACACAGTCAACAAAAAGAAATCAAAACTAGTACCCTCACAAGAGATAATATTCCTGGGTGCAAGCTTGAATACAACTGCCCAGATGGCTTATCTCATGCCAGACAAACAAAGGCAACTGACTACCTATTTCAAAAAGTTGGCAATAAAGGCCCAGTTATCTGCAAGAAAAATTCTGCAGGCTTTGGGCTTCATGGCATCCTGCATCCTACTAATTCCATATGCAAGACTGCATATGAGGAAACTTCAGTTGTACCTAAAAAGTGTTTGGACTCAACATTGCCACAGCCTGGAAACAGTCATTACTCTCATTCCCTGCCTGCAACGGGAGTTTTGATGGTGGGAAAAGACTTGTCACCAGAACAAAGGACAACCATTCACATTATCTCCAGCCAGGCAGACACTAACAACGGCTGCATCAGACACTGCCTGGGGAGCCCACGTGGCAGGAAGATGCATTCATAGCACGTGGTCCTCAAACCAAATGCATCTACATATCAATCAAAAAGAGATGTTAGCTGTTCAAAATGCCCTGACAGCCTTCAAGGACCTACTTCATCTGGGACAACTACTGATAGACAGACAACACCACGGTCATGTGGTATATAAACAGGCAGGAGGGCACACATTCTTACCCCCTTTGCAGACTAGCCATGACCTTGTGGGACACAGCTTTGACTTACCAAGTACATCTACAGGCACAATTCCTGCCATGAAAGGAAAATACTCTGGCAGACGAACTAAGCAGAAACCTCATGGATCCCCACGAGTGGAAGCTGGATCCACAAGTCTTCAGCATCATAAGGAAATGGGGATGCCCGGACATAGATCTATTTGCCGCCCCTCTCAGTTACCAACTAAAACAATTCTGCACAAGGACTTATCACAGACAAGCATGGAAAGTAGATGCCCTATCTTTCAGCTGGAAAAACCTATCAGTATATGCCTTTCCGCCACTGCCTCTCCTCCCTAAGGTGCTCCTAAAGGTCAGACAGGAGAAGCCAAAGATGATACTGATTGCCCCAGACTGGCCACGCCAGTACTGATATCCAATACTAAGAAACTTATCTCTATACCCAGCTAGGACCTTACCTCAAACACCTCGACTACTGTCCCAGCAAGACAATCAGATCATGCACTGCCAACTCAACATTAAATTTGGCAGCATGGCGAATAATGTAGTCACACAAAAAACACCTCTCAGTAAAGCTGTGATGGATGTCATTCTGGAAGCCAGAAGGCCTAGTACTAGAAAGTCTTATGCTGGAAAATGGATGAGATTCTGTGCCTGGAACCAGGCACAAGGAATTGATAAAGCGGAACCAAATATTCCTCAGATTTTGCAATACTTAACTGAGATGCTGGACAAAGGCCCATTTTTTTCATCAATAAAAATTCATGCCTCTGCCATTTCATCTCATTACAATACAGAGCCACCACTTTTTTCTCACCCTTTATTAAAGCAGTACCTCAGAGGAGCCAAAAATTTAAGACCCCCAAGGAGACTACCAGTACCTGCATGAGACCTCAACTATGTCTTGGAAAGGTCACCCTGCCTCCTTTTGAGCCAGCTGCTACTGCTGATATGAAATTTTTATCTTGGAAAACAGCTCTGGTCTTAGCAATTACTTCTGCAAACGAGTTTCAGAGCTACAGGCACTTATGGCTGTGGAACCTTTCATCATTTTTCATCCAGACAGGGTCTCCCTGAGGACAAACCCAACTTTTATGCCTAAAGTAGTGTCCAGTGTGGCTCTTAACCAAGCCATCCATCTGCCAACCTTTTACCCAAATCCACAGAACAAAGGGGAGAGAATTATGCATTCTTTGGATGTACACAGACAGCTTAGATTCTACTTGGACAGAACCAAAGCTTTTAGAAAGGCAGAGCAATTACTAGTGGCATATGCTGCAGGATCACAAGGAAAGTTTATCTCAAAGCAAACTATATATAAGTGGTTAGGCCACTGCATTTGTTTCTGCTACTTACACCATGGCAAACCAGTGCCTAAGGGCATTAGGACTCATTCCACCAGAGCTGCAGCCACCTCAGCAGCCTTTCTCAGGGGAGTTTCAACCACAGACATTTTAGAGGCAGTTATTTGGAGTTCAGTGCACACCTTTACAAAGCATTATCATCTGCCACTCTGCTTTAAATCCAGGGCAGGCTTTGCCACTGCAGTCCTGCAGGGCCTCATAGACGCTCCTACTGCTGTCTAGTTCCAGCCTCCCAACCATAGCTTTGGGACTCTACCCAAATGTAATGACTGCAACAGTGAAACACAAAGAACATAGTACAGTTGTGTACACTTACATAAATATAGATGTTCGAGTGTATTCACTGTTGCAGTCCAGGTTACCCACCCGTCTTCCCCCTTTTTTCATTTGGACCTTATCTTTCCTTCTCTGATTTATACCATCTATGTGGTGTATTTGCTTATAGATGAAGGTAAAATTTATATTGGTGTATTTCTGAATATATATATAAAATTTGGCTACCCTTTTGGGGGCACCTGACATCTGGGGCAAGAAAAACTGAAGAAAATGGCATCAGCTGCTTCTTTTATACCCCTGATGGCCTGATGTCAGGGAAGGGGCGACAGCAGCCGACGCAGGACCCAAGACTTTGGAATTCAGGCCGGCTGAGGGCAACCTGCCAACAGGATTACCCAAATGTAATGACTACAACAGTGAATACACTCGAACATCTACATTTATGACAAGTGTACACAACTGTACTTTTTTAGGCCTAAAGATTTGTATATTAAACCGACGCCATCATCAAAAACAAGGCCAAAACCAATTTCATTGTCTAAAAAACCAACGCATGGGCCACGTGTTCAGGCCCCTATGCCTAAAAAGCAAATGGTCAAAATGGCTGAGGATTTAATTACCCTGATCAGGGGTTCTCAACCCCCTCCTGCTAAGAGGCCTAAGCAAGGCACTGATTATGAATGTTCAGATCAGGTTTCCATTTTTTCTGATTCCTCTTCTGATCAGGAATTTTCTATTCCCCCTTATGAGCGCACTGATGCAGAAGAATCCATCCCTTCTGCTTCTCCTCCTGAGGATTTTTTTTTTGGTGAAACTTTGCATGCCTTGAGGGAACATTTTCATTGGGAGAGTCAGGATTTTTCAGAATCCAAAAAGAGGCTTAGGGATTTCCTCCTTCCTCAGCATAGGCCTTTGGCTATACCTCCTGTTTTAGACATTGTTGATGTTTTCTTAGAATCCAGCATGGCTTCTGATTCCCTGCCTTCAGCTCCTAGTAAGCCAGACAGATATTACAGGGTTCCTGACTCCCACAAATTTATTTTTAAAAACCCTACTGCTGATCCTGAAACAATTTCTCAGGGTCCCAAGGGTGTTAAGGCTTCTGCTGCTAAACATCCTACCCCTTCTGATAGAGACTCCAGGGCGCTGGATAGATGGGGGTAAGAAGGTTTACACGTCTGCAACCATGGCTATCAGGGCTTTAAACGGTCCATTTCATATGCTTAAATATCACCAACATGTCATGGGCTTACTGAAACAGAAAATTATGTTGATTTCTGACTGTGTGGAAAATAGAGTTACAGGATTTATTGCATTCAGCTGAACAAGTTGGAAAGCATACTTTGCAATGTGGTTTTGATTCCTTGGAGGCCTCCTGCAGGGCCGCCATAACTGGATCTGTGATGAGAAGGCATGCTTGGCTCAAGGAGCAAAATCTGCCTGATCATGTTAAAGCAAAATTGTTGGATGCTCCTTTATAACAGGACAGTCTATTTGGTAATAAGGCAGAAGAAGTTTTGAAAAAGATGGAAGACAAAGCTAAATCTGTGCAAACTGTAAAGGATTTCTTACAAATGCAACCACCCAGGTTCAGTAGGCACTAGCCTACTAAGAATTGGTCCTTTCCATTACCTAGTAGAGCCACTCGGGTCAAACCCAGACACTCAAAAGGCTCCAGGTTTCAGTCACAAGGAACTTGCAGAACAAAACAATGGGGTGCCTCCACCTCCAAATCTGGAAGTAGCAAGGCACCCCCTATGGTAAACAGTCTCAATGACTTCCTCTGCCATTTCCAAGCACTTATCTTTTGGCAGCCTCTTTGGGGGGGGAAATGGCACTTCATGCACAAAATTGGCATCTAATTACCCAGGACAAGTGGGTCTTAAATATAGTATCCCAAGGATACAGATTTCATTTCCACACATTGCCAATTCCAAACGGATGGCCAGATCTGCCTCCAAACCAGTGGGCAGAGGGCCAGAAGCAAGTTCTGTCCCTCATGGATATGGGGGCTATTCAACCAGTACCAGAAAAGGAAAAAGGACAAGGTTTTTATTCGTCTTTTCCTGGCACCCAGAAAAGACAGCTCATGGCGTCCAATTCTGGACTTATCAATTATAAATACATTCCTGGACATTGCAAAATTCAAGATGCTGACTCTACAACAGTTACTGCCTATGCTGGGCAAGGATGCCTGGTTGGTAACTCTAGACTTAAAAGAGGCTTACCTGCATATCAGAATCAGAGAATCTTGCAGAAGATACCTCCGCTTCAAAGCAGGCTTTTTGCATTATCAGATGTTCTTCATGTTTCACTTTATCAGTCATTACATTTGGGTAATCTGCTGGCAGATTGCCCTCAGTCGGCCTGAATAACAAAGTCTTGAGTCCTGCATCGGTTGCTGTCTCCTCTTCCATGACATCAGGTCATCAGGGGTATAAAACATGCAGCTGACACCATTTTATCCAGTCTTTGTTGCCGCGCAGTGCCTGAAGCAGAAGCAGTTCGCAAGTGCCAGTTGGCCGACTCCTGAAATTTTCGCATTCGGATTTTAGAACCAAAGTCTTCAATTAAAGCTAAGTACCCCATTGGGGAAAGTTTTTCTTGTTCCTTACCGATGTCAGTAAAAGTTAATAATTGCATTACTTGTGGGAAGCAAATACCTCATAAGGATTTTCATTTGTACTGAGTTCCTTGCCTAGATCCAGATCATAATGTGACTTGCTGTCGGTTTTGTGCTAGATTTAACCAACGCACTATTAAGCGTCTGTATATTTTTGCTTCTAAATATTTTGGATCCAGATTTAATTACCTTGAAATGTCGTCTGATAGCAATCCGACTACCGGAATTCACAAGAAACTCAAAGAAATAGACAGAGACAAACCATCGAGGTCCAAAACCGAAGACGAAGCTTCTCCTAAGCTGATCACCGGTTTGCCAGTACTCAGTGAGGCGCTTTCGCAACCCCTGATACCCGCTACTTTTGAGTCGCAGGCCTCTACTGAGACCCATGTGGAGTCTGGTATGCTGCGAGATTCTCAGAGTATTGAACCCGCGGATGTCTCTCCCTCAGATGGGTCCGGAGCTGCTGAGCAGGCACCGGCTTCTGAGGGTGTTTTCAAGCCTCAGCATTTTTATAAAAAAAAAACAACTTCTAAGTCTAAAAAACCAACGCATGAGCCACGTGCTCAGGCCCCTATGCCTAAAAAACAGATGATCAAAATGGCTGAGGGCTTAATTACCTTCATCAGGGGTTCCCAACCCTCCCCTGCTAAGAGGCCTAGACAAGACACTGACTATAGATCTTCAGATCAGGTTTCTATTTCTTCTGATCAGGAATTTTCTATACCACCCTATGAGGATTCAAATGCAGAAGAATCCATCCAATCTGCATCTCCTCCTGAGGATTTTTCTTTGGGAGAAACCTTGCATGCTTTAAGGGAACATTTTCATTGGGAGAGTCAGGATTTCTCTGAATCAAAAAAGAGGCTTAGGGATTTCCTTCTTCCTCGGCATAGGCCTTTGGCTATACCTCCTGTATAAGATATTGTTGATGTGTTTTCGGAATCAAACATGACTCCTGATTCCCTACCCTCCAGCTCCTAGTAAGCCAGACAGATATTGCAGGGTTCCTGACTCCCATAAATTTATTTTCAAAAATCCTGCTGCTGATCCTGAAACTCTCACAGGGTCCCAAAGGTGTAAAGGCCTCTGCAGCCAATAATCCTACCCCCTCTGATAGAGATTCCAGGGTGCTGGATAGATGGGGAAAGAAGGTTTATACGTCTGCAACCTTGGCAGTTAGGGCCTTAAACTGCCAGTTTCATATGCTTAAATATCAACAGCATGTATGGGCCTATTGAAACAGAAAATTATGTTTTCTGATTGTGTGGAAAAAAGAATTACAGGAATTATTGCATGCAGCAGAACAGGTTGGAAAGCATACTTTGCAATGCGGTTTTGATTCCTTGGAGGCCTCTTGCAGGGCCGCAGTTACTGAGTATGTAATTAGAAGGCATGCCTGGCTCAAGGAACAAAATCTGCCTGATCATGTTAAAGCTAAATTGTTGGATGCCCCCTTTACAGCATGATACTCTGTTTGGTAAGGCAGAAGATGTTTTAAAGAAAATGGAAGACAAAGTTAAATCTATGCAAACTGTAAAAGATTTCTTACAAGTGCAGCCACCCAGATTCAGTAGGCACTGGCCTACTAAAAATTGGTCCTTTTCTGTCTCCAACAGGGCCTCTCAAGGCAAATCCAGGCGCTCAAAAGGCTGTAGATACCAATCACAGGGCTCTTGCAGGTCAAAGCAATGGGGTGCCTCTATCTCCAAATCTGGAGGAAACAAAGCACAACCCTACAGTAAGTAGTCTCAATGACTTCCCTCTACCATCACCAAGCACTTATCTTTTGGCAGCCCCCTTGGGGGGGAATATTTAGCACTTCATGCTCAAAATGTGGCAGTTAATTACCCAGGACAAGTGGGTATTAAACATAGTATCCCAGGGATACAGATTTCATTTCCATACTTTGCCAATTCCAAATGGTTGGCCAGATCTGCCACAAAATCAATGGGCAGAGGCTCAGAAACAAGTTACGTCCCTCATGGATGTGGGGGGTTATTCAACCAGTACTAGATCAGGAAAAAGGACAAGGTTTTTATTCAAGACTGTTCCTGGCACCCAGAAAAGACAATGCCTGGCATCCAGTACTGGACTTAACAATTTTGAACACATTCCAGGACATTCCAAAATTCAAAATGCTGACTTTACAACAGCTACTGCCCATGCTGGGCAAGAACGCTTGGATGTTCTTCATCTCACATTGCAGCAGTCCTTACACTTGCGTAGTCCGCTGTCCACGGTCGGCCCGAATATCAAAGTATAAGGCTGACGTCGGTCAGGGCGCATTTAACTGACGTCAGGACGTCAGGGTACATATGCGCATGACCGGCGTCATATCCTCAGTCTTTTTTGCCGCATGGTCCGATGCAGAAGCAGCATTGCAAGTGCCGGTTGGCGTTCTGAGATTTTTCGATTTAGAAGTTTCAGACCGAGTTCAAAGTTGGCTAAGTACCCGTTGGGGAATATTTTAGTTTTTCTTGCCTCAGTCATTTACGGATGTCAGAAAAAGTTAATAATTGTTTCTTGTGGGAAACAGATACCGCATAGAGATTATCATACTTTGTGTATTCCTTGCTTAGGGCCTGAGCACGACGTTATTGGCTGTCGCTCTTGTGCTAGATTTAATAAACGCACTATAAAGAGAAGGTTGGATTGTGCAAGGTTAGTCTTTGGGAAGCGGTGCAATTATAAAATGCCGTCGGATGCTCCGGCGCCGCTTCCTCGAGCGCAAGGACAAAACAGTTAAGCCTAGGCTAGAAGAACCGTCTGTACCGGACGCGGTTCTTTAGGGGTGTCGGTGGAGCGGTGGCTCCACCGAGATTTCTTTGTGTTCCCAGAGTGAGACCTTATTATTGCAAGATGTGGCCTCTCAGGAGGCAAGTCAGGCTGAGGGGCTTCTCAGGTTACTATACTCCCTCCCTTCCTAAGGTGGCTAGGCCCTCTCCTTCTGTTTCTAAGACTTCTCCCAGGGGCAGGCCAGGTTTAGCTTCAGTTGGTGTTACCCCTAGCTCTTCAGGTACTATGCCCAAGAAGCATATGCTTAAAATGGCAGAAGATTTGATTACTTTGATTAGGGGTTCTATGCCCCCTCCTGCTAAGAGACCTAGGGTGGAGCCTGAGCTGGGGGGTTTTGAGCAAGCTTCAGATGTTTCAGAGTCTTCAGCTGAAGACTTGCAGGAGTACTCTCCTTATTCTGATTCTGATGTGGATGATTCTACTCCTTCTGCTACTCCTCCTGAGGATTTTTCTTTTTCAGAAACTCTTCATTCCATGAGGGAGCATTTTAAGTGGGAGGGTCAGGACTTCTCTGATTCCAGGAAAAGGATTCGGGAATTTCTGTTTTTACCCCAGCATAGGCCTTTGGCTATACCTCCTGTTTTGGATGTAGTGGAAGATGTTTTTACAGAGGCTTCTCTTAATCCTGATTCTTTGCCTCCTGCTCCTGTTAAGCCGGATAGGTATTACAGGGTGCCTGCAGTTCACAAGTATCTTTTTAAGAGTCCTAGGGCAGACCCAGAAACTGTTAGCCAGGGGCCTAAGGGTGTTAAGGCTTCTGTTGTTAAGAATCCGGTTCCTACAGATAAGGAGGCTAGGGCCTTGGATAGATGGGGAAAGAAAGTTTATACTTCTTCCACTCTTGCTATGAGGGCTCTGAATTGCCAGTTTCACATGTTGAAATACCAAAACTACCTCCTTTCACAATTGAAGTCTAAGGTTGATGCTCTGGCAGTTGGTATTGATTGTAAAGAGTTGCAAGATTTAGTCCATGTTTCTGAACAGGTGGGTAAGCATTCTTTGCAATGTGGTTTTGATGCTGTACAGGCCTCGTCTAGGGTGGCTGCCACTGGGACTGTTCTTCGCAGGCACGCCTGGCTGAGGGATCAGAATTTGTCTGAACATGTTAAAACAAGGATTTTAGTTGCTCCTTTACAATCTGACGTATTGTTTGGTCCTCCTGTTGAGACAGTCTTAAAGAAAATGGAAGACAAAGCTAAGTCTATGCAGACTGTTAAAGATTTTTTGCAGGTCCAGCCTCCAAAGTTTAGTAGAAATTGGCCTACTAAGGGGTGGACGTATCCTTCTTATGATTCCCAGTCTAGGGGTAGATCTAGACGTGGTAAGGGCAGAGCTCAGGGCTCTTTCAGGCCTAGAACAGGGAGTTCTCCTGCACAGGCTTCGGGTGAGGGCAGGGGTCAGTCCTTTCGTAAACAGACCCAATGACCTACCTTTTCAGCTGCCAGAGCCTGCTCGTCTGGCAGCACCTTTGGGAGGAAGGTTGGCACTTTTCAAAGAAAATTGGAGTTTAATTACCCAGGACAGATGGGTATTGGATATCATACACCACGGCTACAGGTTTTATTTCCATACCTTGCCTCCTTTCAAAGGCATGCCAGACGTTCCTCCTCAACAAAGAATAGAGGCTCACAAACAGGTTTCTCTATTGCTCCAACTAGGGGCCATACAGCCGGTCCCTCTGCCAGAAGTGGGCCTAGGATTTTATTCTCGCCTGTTCCTAGTACCAAAGAAGGGGAACACGTGGAGACCAATTTTGGATTTATCTATCCTCAACACTTATCTGGACATTCCCAAGTTCAAAATGTTGACGTTGCAGCAGCTTTTACCTCTGCTGGGCAAGGATCATTGGATGGTAACTTTGGATCTCAAGGAGGCTTACCTTCATGTTCCTATCAGACTCAGTTGCAGAAAGTATCTGCGTTTTCGAGCTGGGACTTCTCACTATCAGTTCTCTGCATTGCCCTTTGGCTTATCTACTGCCCAGTGTTCAGAAAGTTCTGGCTCCAGTGATAGCTTTCTTCAGACTAAAAGGAATACAGATCTATCCTTATTTGGACGACTGCCTAATTCTGGCTCAAGGAAGGGAAGAGCTTCTTCGTCATTTGGAATATGTGATAGCAGTGCTAAGATGCCTAGGGTATTCTGTGAACGAAATAAAGTCCAGTCTAGTACCCTCTCAAGACATGTGCTTTCTGGGTGTGAGACTGAATACAGCAGCCCAGATGGCCTTTTTAACCCCGGACAAACAAAAGAGTCTATCCCTTTACTTCCATCAACTATCTCATCAGTCCGGGCTGACTGCAAGGACAGTCCTTCAAGCCTTAGGGTTCATGGCATCTTGTATTCTGGTGCTTCCCAATGCCAAACTGCATATGAGGAAGCTACAATGGTATCTCAAAATGTATGGACACAGCACTGCCAGGATCTGGACACTGTCATTCAAATAATACCTTGCATTCAGAAGGAATTTTTGTGGTGGGCTCAGGAATGTCACCTAAACAAGGGACTCTCTGTGACCCGGCCAGAGGCAAGTCAGATTTTAACGACAGATGCCTCAGACAAAGCTTGGGATGCTCATCTAAATGGAAAGTGGATACAAAACAAGTGGCCTGTCAGACTACAACATCTACATATCAACATGAAGGAGATGTTAGCAGTCCAGTTTGCATTAATAGCTTTCAAGGAATTCCTTCTTCCAGGACAGGTGTTGATTCTAACAGACAACACAACTGTCATGTGGTACATCAACAAGCAAGGGGAACATTCTTATCCTCTATGCAGGCAAGCAATGATTTTGTGGGAGACTGCTCTCAGTTTACAGCTCAATCTTCAGGCAAGGTTTCTGCCAGGAGCACAGAACTCCTTAGCAGATGTGTTGAGCAGATGAATTATGGATCCCCACGAGTAGAAATTGGATCCTCATGTATTTCAGAAATTGACAGTGTCATGGGGAACTCCAGACATAGATCTGTTCGCTTCTCCACTAAACCATCAGCTGCCAAAGTTTTGCACGAAAAGGTTTCATCCCACTGCTTGGAGAGTGGATGCTCTTTCTTTCAATTGGAGCAATCTTCATGTGTATGCCTTTCCACCTCTGCCTCTCCTCCCAAAGGTACTTCTGAAGGTCAGACAGGACAAGCCAAGGATGATTTTAATAGCTCCAGATTGGCCTCGACAGCACTGGTACCCATTACTAAGAAGTCTAGTACGGAAGCCTCCATGGCCTTTGCCTTGATTCCACACCTGTTGTCACAGGTGGACAGCCATTGCTCAATGTCAAGCTTCACTCTCTGCACCTAACAGCCTGGCATATTCTGTTTTGAACCATAATGGGCCTCCACTTCCTCAGCAAGTTTTGAATGTTATTTTGGAAGCTAGAAGGCCTAGTACAAGGAAAGTGTACGCTGATAAATGGAAGAGATTTTTATTTTGGAGTGCAGCAAAAGATTTTGATGTTTCTGAGCCTAATTTGTGTGTGGCTCTTCAATATCTTACTGAGTTACTAGACAAAGGTTTGTCTTTCTCTTCTATTAAAGTTCATGCTGCAGCAATTTCAGCTCACTATGATTGCGACCGCCATTGTTTTCTCATCCTTTGTTCAAGCAATTTCTTAGAGGGCAAAGAATATAAGACCCCGAAGAGCTCCTACTCCTGCTTGGGATCTCAATTTTGTGTTGGAGAAACTCACTCTACAACCTTTTGAGCCTGCAGCTACTGCTGAGTTGAAGTATTTATCATGGAAGACTGCTTTTTTATTGGCCATTACCTCTGCAAGAAGGGTTTCTGAATTACAGGCCCTTATGGCAGTTGAGCCTTTCTTGATTTTCCATAAGGATAGGGTATCATTACGTACTAATCCTTCCTTTATGCCTAAGGTGGTTTCTAGTGTGGCTTTAAACCAGACTATTCATTTGCCTACTTTTTATGCAAATCCCCAAAATAAGGGGAAAAGATTTTGCACACTTTGGATGTACACAGGCAGTTGCGTTATTATTTGGACAGAACTAAAGGGTTCAGGCAGTCTCAGCAGTTGTTTGTTTCTTTTGCTTTGAGTTCTCAGGGCAAGCCTGTGTCAAAACAAACTATTTCTAAGTGGATTGGGTTTTGCATTGCTTTCTGTTATTCCCATCATGGCAAGGAGGTTCCAGCTGGGATTAGGCCTCATTCCACTAGGGCTACTGCCACTTCCACAGCTTTTGAGGGGAGTGGCAACCAAGGATATTTTGGAGGCAGCTACTTGGAGTTCTGTGCATACCTTCTCTAGGCATTATCACCTGCCACTTTACTCTAAGTCCAGGGCTGGTTTTGCCACTGCGGTTTTGCAGGGCATTTTGGCAGCTCCTGCTTCCTTATAGTTCGCCATCCTCCCTTATCTCTGCTTTGGGATTCTACCCAAGTGTAAGGACTGCAGCAATGTGAGATGAAGAACATAGTACAGTTTTGTACCTACCATAAATGTAGATGTTCGAAGATCCACATTGCTGCAGTCCAATTTACCCTCCCTCCTTCCCCTCTGTACTTGGAGGTGGTTGTGTGGGTTGGGTTGTACATATTGTGTATATTGTATATCTTGTACTTATAGTTAGTGCATGGGTGGTTGGTTGTTTGTTTGCTGTCTTTTGGTTTTGACCTTTATTTTTAAGGTCTTCTGACATCTGGGGCAAGAAAAGACTGAGGATATGACGCCGGTCATGCGCATTTGTACCCTGACGTCCTGACGTCAGTTAAATGCGCCCTGACCGACGTCAGCCTTATACTTTGATATTCGGGCCGACCGTGGACAGCGGACTACCCAAGTGTAAGGACTGCAGCAATGTGGATCTTCGAACATCTACATTTATGGTAGGTACAAAACTGTACTTTAGTGACTCTAAACTTAAGAGGCATACCTGCACATCCCAATAAGGGAATTGTGCAGAAGATACCTCGGCTTCAAGGCAGGTTTTATGCATTACCAATTCTCTGCACTGCCCTTTGGCTTATCTACTGTACCCAGGGTCTTTACAAAGTGCCTGGCACCAGTAATTGCATTTTGCAAACAAAGAAGCATACAAATCTATCCTTACTTGGATGACTCATTCATACAGAAAACAAGGATATTCTTCAACATCTGGCGTTTGTAAAAAGGCTTCTAATATGCCTAGGGTACACAATAAACTAAAAGAAATCACAACTGGTACCCTCTCAAAAAATTACATTCCTGGGTGCAAGCTTGAATACAACTGCCCAGATGGCTTACCTTACGCCAAACAAAGGCAACTGACTATATACTTCAAACAGATGGCAACAAAAAAACAGTTATCTGCAAGACAAATTCTGCATGCTTTGGGGTTCATGGCAACCTGCATCCTACTAATTCCATATGCAAGACTGCATATGAGGAAACTTCAATGGTACCTAAAAAGCTTATGAAGTTAACATTGTCACAGTCTGGAAACATTGATTCCACTCATTCCCTGCCTACAACAGGAGTTTCGTTGGTGGGCAGAGACATGTCACCAAAACAAGGGACTGTCATTCACTCTACCCCCTGCCACCCATACCCTAACTACAGACGCATCAGACTATGCTTGGGGGGCCCCACCTGGCGGGGAGATGCATTTAGGGCATATGGAACCCAAACCAAATGCATCTACATATCAACAAAGAGATGCTAACTGTTCAGAATGCCCTGACAGCCTTCAAGGAATTATTTCATCCAGGACAACTACTGATGAAGACGGACAACACCACAGTTATGTGATACATAAACAAGCAGGGGGGTACACATTCCTACCCCCTTTGAAGACTAACCATGGCATTGTGGGACACAGCCTTGACTTACCAAGTACATCTTCAATCTCAATTCCTGCCAGGAAAACAAAATACTCTGGCAGACGACCTAAGCAGGAATCTTCTGGACCCTTACGAGTGGAAACTGGATCCACAAGTCTTCAGCATGGTAACACAGAAATGGGGGAGCCCAGACATAGATCTATTTGCCTATCCCCAAAATTATCAACTGGTCAAATTCTGCACAAGGACTTATCACAGACAAGCATGGAAAGTGGACACCCTATCCTTCAGTTGGAAAAACCTATCAGTCTACGCCTTTTCTCCTCTGCCTCCTCTTCTCAGGGTCTTACTAAAGGCCAGACAGGTAAATCCAAAAATGATCCTAATTGCTCCTGGCTGGTCTCGCCAGCAGTGGTACCCAATTCTAAGGAATATGCCTCAACTCCCTCCTTGGTACTTGCCTCAAATGCCTCTTCTTCTGTCTCAGCAGAACAATCAAATTCTGCACACTCAGCTCCTGACTCTGAACCTGGCAGCATGGCTGATCATGTAATTATTCAAACGACACTTCTCAGTAAATCTGTTATGGATGTCATTTTGGAAGCCAGAAGGCCTAGCACTAGAAAATCTTATGCTGATAAATGGAAGAGTTTCTGTGCTTGGTACCAAGCACAAGGAACGGACTCAGCAAAACCAAATATCCCTCAGATTTTACAATACTTGACTGAGATGTTTGACAAAGCTCTATTCTCTTCAATAAAAATCCATGCCTCGGCCATTTCGGCTCACTACAACACGGAGCCTCCTATCTTCTCTCATCCTCTGCTAAAGCAGTATCTTAGAGGGGCCAAAAATTTAAGTTCTCCCAGAAGATCATCTCCTGCATGGAACCTCAATTTTGTGCTGGAAAAACTCACCCTGCCTCCTTTTGAACCAACAGCTACTGTGGATATAAAGTTTTTATCTTGGAAAACAGCTTTCCTTTTGGCAATCACTTCAGCAAGAAGGGTTTCAGAACTACAGGCTCTCATGGCTGTGGAGCCTTTTATTACATTTCACCCGGGCAGGGTGTACCTCAGGACCAATCCGTCCTTTATGCCTAAGGTGGTATCCAGTGTGGCTCTTAACCAAACTATTCACCTGCCAACGTTTTACCCAAATCCACAGAACAAGGGGGAGTGGATTCTGCATTCATTGGACGTACACAGACAACTAAGATTCTATTTAAACAGGACCAAATCTCTAAGGAAGTCTGAATAACTACTGGTGGCATTTACATCAGGATCAGAGGGGAAGGCTATATCAAAGCAGACTATTTCTAAGTGGATAAAGCCACTGCATTCGTTTCTGCTACTTGCATCATGGTAAACCCTGTACCCAAGGGAATCCGGTCACATTCCACCAGAGCTGCCTCTACTTCAGTAGCCTTTCTCAGAGGAGTTCCAACCAAAGACATTCTAGAAGCTGCTACTTGGAGCTCTGTTCATACCTTCACAAAGCATTATCATTTGCCTCACTTTTCTAAATCCAGGGCAGGCTTTGCCACTGCAGTTCTGCAGGGCCTTATATCCTCTCCTAATACTATTTAGTTCCATCCTCCCATCCATAGCTTTGGGAGTCTACCCAAATGTGATGACTGCAACAGTGAATACACTCTAACATCTACATTTATGATGTGTACACAACTGTACTTTCTCTGCACTGCCCTTTGGCTTATCTACTGCACTCAGGGTCTTCACAAAGTGCCTAGCAGCAGTAATTGCCTTTTGCAGACAAAGAAACATTCAAATTTATCCTTATCTGGACGATTGTCTAATTCAGGCAGAAAACAAGGACACTCTTCTACAACGTCTGGCGTTTGTGAAAAGGCTTCTAACATGCCTAGGGTACACCATAAACGAAAAGAAATCACAATTGGTACCCTCTCAAATAATTACATTCCTGGGTGCAAGCTTGAATACAGCTGCCCAGATGGCTTAACTCATGCCAGACAAATTCAATTGATGACATACTTCAAACAAGTGGCCACAAAAACCCAGCTATCTGCAAGACAAATTCTGCAGGCCTTGGGGTTCATGGCTTCCTACATTGTACTATTTCCATATGCAAGAGTGCATATGAGGAAACTTCAATGGTATCTAAAAAGCTTATGGAGTCAACATTGTCACAGCCTGGAAACAGTGATTCCTATCATTCCTTGCCTGCAACAGGAGTTCCTATGGTGGGCAGAGGCCTGCCACCAAAACAAGGGACTGTCATTCATTCTACCCCTTCCACCCAAACCCTGACTGTAGACTCATCAGATTTTTCTTGGGGGGCCCATCTGGCAGGGAGATGCATTCAGGGCGAATGGAGCCCAAATCAAATGCACCTACATATCAACCAGAAAGAAATGCTAGCTGTACAGAATGCTCTGACAGCCTTCAAGGACTTTCTTCATCCAGGACAACTACTGATAAAGACGGACAACACCACAGTTATGTGGTACATAAACAAGCAGGGGGGTACCCACTCCTACCCCATTTGCAGACTAGCCATGGCTTTGTGGAACACAGCCGTGACTTACAAATACACCTACAACCTCAATTCGTGCCAGGAAAGCAAAATATTCTGGCAGATGAACTAAGCAAAAATCTTATGGACCCACACGAATGGAAACTGGATCCACAAATCTTCAGCATATTGACATGAGGATGTGGGAGCCCAGACATGGATCTTTTTGCCTCTCCCCAGAACTATCAGTTGGACAAATTCTGCACAAGAACTCATCACAAAAAAGCTTGGAAAGTGGATGCTCTATCCTTCAGCTGGAAAAACCTATCAGTCTGTGCCTTTCCCCCTCTGTCTCTGCTCTCCAAGGTTTTACTAAAAGTCAGACAGGAAAAACCGAAAATTGCTCCAGACTCGTCTTGCCAACACTGGTACTCGCTTCTATGCAATTTGTCACACCTTCCTCCGTGGTACCTGCCTTAGACACCTTACCTGCTGTCTCAGCAGAACTATCAAATTCTGCACACTCAGCTCCTAACTCTGAATCTTGCAGCATGGCTAATCAACTAATTTCACCAGTCACATCTCTCAGTAAACCTGTGATGGATGTCATTTTGGGGGCTAGAAGGCCTAGTACTAGAAAATGTTATGATGATAAATGGAAAAGATTCTGTGCATGGAACCAAGCACAAGGAATAAACACAGCAATGCCCAATATTCCTCATATTCTGCAATATTTAACTGGGATGCTTCACAAGGGCCTAGCTTTTTCTTCTATAAAAATCCATGCCTCAGCCATTTCAGCTCATTACAACACAGAGCCTCCTCTCTTTTCTCATCCCCTGCTAAAGCAATACCTCAGAGGGGCCAAAAATTTGAGACCTCCCAGGAGAGCACCATCTCCTGCATGGGACCTCAGTTTTGTGTTGGAAAAACTCACCCTACCTCGTTTTGAAGCGGCTGCTACTGCAGACATAAAATTTCTCTCTTGGAAGACAGCTTTTCTTTTAGCATTCCTTCAGCTAGAAGGATTTCAGAACTACAGGCTCTCATGGCAGTGGAGCCTTTCATTATCTTTTGTCCGGACAGGGTGGCCCTCAGGACCAATCCATCCTTTATGCCTAAGGTGGCATCCAGTGTGGCTCTTAATCAGACCATTCATCTGCCAACTTCTTTCCCAAATCCACAGAACAAGGAGGAGTGGATTCTGCATTCATTGGATGTACACAGACAACTAAGATTCTATTTAAACAGGACAAAATCTCTAAGAAAATCTGAGCAACTACTGGTGGCATTTGCTGCAGGGGCAGAGGGAAAGGCAATTTCAAAGCAGACTATTTCAAAATGGATAAGCCATTGTATTCATGTCTGCTACATGCACCATGGTAAACCTGTCCCCAAGGGGATCAGATCCCATTCCACCAGGGCTGCATCTACTTTTGCAGCTTTTCTCAGAGGAGTTCTTACCAGAGACATTCTAGAAACTGCTACTTGGAGCTCATTTCATATGTTCACCAAACATTACCATTTACCTCTCTTTTCTAAGTCCAGTGCAGGCTTTGCCACTGCTGTCCTGCAAGGCTTTATGCTCCTAATGCAGTATAATTCCATCCTCCCAACCATAGCTTTGGGATTCTACCCAAATGTAATGACTGCAACAGTGAAACATGAATAACATAGTACAGTTGTGTACACTTACCATAAATGTAGATGTTGAGTGTATTCACTGTTGCAGTCCTGGTTACCCACCTGCCAGGCCCCGATTTCTCTCTTATTATACATCATCTTTCCTTTACTGTGCTCAAAAAGCCTTTTTTTGTGTATTTGCTTTTAGTTGGAGGTATATTTTTTGTGTTCCAAATTACATGGATATATATATATATATATATATATATATATATATATATATATATATATATATATATGCGTGTGTGTGTGTGTGTGTGTATATATATATATATATATATATATATATATATAATTTTTTTTTTTTTTTGCTCCCCATTTGGGGGGCACCTGACATCTGGGACAAGAAAAACTGAATAAAATGGCGCCGGCTGCATGTTTTATACCCCTGGCGTCCTGACGTCATGGAAGAAGAGAGAGCAACTGACGCAGGACCCAAGACTTCGTTATTCAGGCCAACTGAGGGCAACCTGCCAGCAGATTACCCTAATGTAATGACTGCAACAGTGAATACACTCTAACATCTACATTTATGGTAAGTGTACACAACTGTACTTTATGTACTCATCATAACGTTCCATGTGAGTTGTTCCATCTCATCTTCATTCTCACGTCCCTCCCTCCTTCCCCCACCTGGCTGATGGTTGACCTGGAGACTGACTTCATCCTGGTTATTCAATGTTTCTAGCACCCAACATCTCCTGTGGCATGTTCCAAAACCATATTTATTCCATAACCAGTAGTCAGCAGTACATCAGTACACCAGTAAGGTTGTACCGGTTTCGGCAAAAACCTTCTTCAGCAACCAAACTTTATAAAATAAAGGAATACAACTAGCATTATATCTTCCGTATATATAAGGTCTTGAAGTGCCCTCTAATTCACATTCAAATTATTGCCATATAAATACAATGATTATGCTACAAACATGATTAATTCAACAAAACAAACAACCTAGTATAAATGCAAATACATAATTCTTTACAGAGATGTTTCAAAAATGGTAATTTAACCCTGGAGAAAAGAGGGCCCCCAATTTAATAATCCACATTTTTTCTTTATTAGTCAACATTTCATGTAAACTGTGGGCTTCTTTATTCCTAAACCTAATATGGTCAATGACCATGAAACTGAAAAATCCCCTCTAATGCTTGGACATATGTTTAAATAAACTTGAACCTTTCTTATTTTTGATATCACTTAAGTGTTCCCCAGTCCTTATTTTAAATGGGCGAGACGTTTCTCCAACATAGAATGCCCGACAACTACATTGGGCTAAATAAATAACCCAAGTAGTGTTGCAATTGGCAAAAAATGGTACACTGTATACATGTGGAGAATTTTGTGATGTAAAACTATGGGACTTCAACACTCTTGGACAATATATACAGTGACCACATGGATAACAACCCAGTATCAGTTGACCAGTCAAACTAGTTTGTGTAGTTGAACATAAACCTTTATCATAAACTTTTTTTGTAATGACTAAATTAGGATCCCAAAGACCGCCCCTTCAGAAATGAATAAAGACATCGATCCCCAATATAGTTATTTAGAATATCATCTGATCTTAATAGATGCCAATGTCTATGAATAATAATAATAAAACTATTGGTGTTTCTCCCATAAGTTGTAATTAATCTAAGTGTCTGTAATTTTTCCATATTATGAACCCGATATGACAATAGCTCAGATCTGTCCTGTTGATTGGCAAACCAGCTGGCCCTAATGATGTCACCAACTTGATATCCCCTGCTCTTAAACCTAGATATTAAATCCCGTCTATGAAGATCGTACGTGGAAGAACTAGAACAAATCCTTTTAATGCGAAGGAATTGTGACTTGGGGATTTTCTTGATGACATGTTGTGGGTGGAAGCTTGTAGCATGTAGTAGGGCATTGAATTGTGGAAACTTCCTAAATACTTCACTCTCCAGAGTGTCCAAATCTGTTCTCCTAACTGACGCATCCAAAAAAGTTGCATCTGATCTAGAATAAGTTAACTTAAATTCAATGCCCCACATATTGCAATTCAAATATTCCAAAAGGAAATCCTCATCTGCTCTCTACACCAACCAACAGTCATCAAGCTATCTCCTTCATATGTCCATTTCATTTATATAAATATTATGATGTGTCATATATCAGCTGATGTTAAGTTGTCTATCTCGCCTTCATTCTTGCTGGATGGGTTCGGAGCCGACCTCGGCTCCGACTCGGCCACTCTAAAAGCTCGAGAGTTGGTTCCACCGGCTCGAGGCTCCCCTTATATCCCACAATGCTAGGCGTGAGTTACCTCAGATCTCGTTTGCCGCTACAGCGATCGAGGTGTGTTTTCTACCGGCTCCAGGTTAGTGAAAGTTAGACTAGTTTAATTTCTTTAGACTTAAGCTAGCTTAGTGTATTTTCTTTCCCTTAGTGTAGTGGATATTATCCCTTCATATCCTTTATCCAGTCCCTTTTTTCTAAAGAACTTATAGTTCTTTCCTAAGGCCTTCGGGCCCTCCTTCCCTATCCTTAGGGTGTGTATGTGTTGATTAGGGAAGTTTAACTTAATTACCTTTAGTTTAAATATTCCCTTTGAATCCCTATCAGTGTAATCTGTGTGTGTGTGTTTTTTCTGTGTGTGATTACACTTAGGGTCCTTGAGTATGTCCAAGGATACAAGGTCTCAGGCTTCAAGAAGTGTGACTCGTGCTGTCAGAAAATGTCTCTGACAGGCGGTCACACTTCTTGTGTATTGCCTGGGACCTTTACACCTGCAGGACTCTTGTGCTGTATGCCATGGCTTCAGCCCTAGAGTCCTGCAGGAGAAAAAATAAACTAATTTTGAGGGGTTTAATCAAGCCTGAAGGTTCCCTCTCTGTGTCATCGGGAAACCTTCTAAGGCTTCCAAGACCTCGGCTCCAGCTTCAGAGTCGAGGCCTAAGGCTTCAAGCCTACTGCTTCATCGGCTCCGGCTGGAGCCGATGAGTCTTGACTGCAGTATCTGTGGTTTCCTCGGCTCCGGCTGGGCCGAGGCATTAGAGATTCCTGGGTCGGCTCGATCAGACCATCGGAGCCGACATCTAGAAAGAGATCGAGGTCACCGTCCCTTGGCTCCGTTCATTCGGCTCCAGCGTCTCCCTTGCTGTCTGAACGGAGCCACAGATCTCACTCCTCCAGGTCATCGAGGCTCTCAGATCACGACCTCCAGAGGGTAGCGAGTAGACTTTTGAAGTCCGAGGCACTGGCCCAAATGCTCCAGAGTCCGACTCATCAGTCGATGCCTCAACTAGTTCCAATAAATATTCCTCCTCCGACTCCATTGAGCTCGGAGCCGGGGCGTCTCGGGACTGAGACTGTGGTAGCGTCGGAGCCAATACAATTGTCCTCGGCTCCGTCGTCGGCTCCGATTTCTTCTTTTGAAGAATCTCGGCGCCGGGCTCCCCTCGTCGGCTCCGAGGGGGTGAGTGGCATCGGACCCTTGTCCGACCCCCCTCTCCCTCTCGGTGCTTCGGCGCTGGTGAGTTCGGCTCCGACATCGGCCTCGGAGCCATCTCTGTCGGTGCCGAGGGAGGTTCTCAGCTTCTCAGAGCGGGGACCTCTGGCTCTGCCGGACAGGGGTGCATTCGAGGTCATGCGGAGTGTGTTGGAACCTTGTTCGACTCCACAGTCGGCTCCGTCTGCCCCTCCCTCTTCGGTGCCTTTGGTTATGTCGACTCACTCCCTCATCCCAGACCGCAGAGAGCTAGCTCCTCAAGAATCCCCTGTGGGGATCTCATCCTCTTCGAGGCCTCTCCTGAATTGGCAGGGGAGCCCCCTAGGAAGAGAAAGTGTAAGAGGAAGCACATAGACTCACCTGAGTCTGTCACCTCTGACACAGATTTAGAGGATTCCGAGGGTTCCCCACGTTCCCCTTCTGAAGATGTCTCTTTTGCAGACATTCTAGAGATCCTGAAACAGAGGGAAATTGGCTAGCCCTTAACCCTTCGGAGGATGAATCTGTGTATCTTGAGGCTTTGGCTCTCGCCCTTCCACCTCCTGGGTGTCCCCCTTTGATCCCCTCATGCAGGTGGTTGCAAAGAAGGCTTGGGCGGCTCCTGATTCAGTGGACCCTACCCCAGGAGACCTTCCAAATTTATAACAGCACCAACTGACAAGCAATTTCTCACAAAAGGTGTTTCTGTGGATGCTATGGTGGTAGCTGCTGCCACCAAGAAGGAACTAGCTGATCCTTCAGTGCCTGTTCATCCCCTAACAAAGAATCTAGGTCTATGGACAGGTGCGGAAGCGGATGTTCTCGTCAGCGACCTTTGCTATGCGTTCGCTGAGTTACCTATGCCATTTTACTCGTCTTCAAAGGGACTTGATCAAAGAAGCGAGTGACATGTTGAAGGATCCTACTGCGGGTTTTCAGGACAAGATGAACACTCAGCTGGCTACCCTGAACTCCACAGTTAACACCTCCATGCGTCCACTCTCTTATGCGGCTGATGGAGCGAGCAGGGCCGCAGGGACAGGTGTGGCCTTACGCAGGCATGCCTGGATGCGGCTATGCAACTTTGCGGACCCCTTTAAAACGTCATTCACTAATTCCCCGTTTGATGGATCATCTCTTTTTGGTCCTCAAGTGAAAGAAACCTTGACTAGGTGCGAGACAGATGGCAAGACTCTTTCTGCCGTCGGAGTCCGTTTCTCCACTCCTTCTAGGCCTTACCCCAAAGGCCAGAAAAGTGGAAAAATGTGGTTCATAAACAATCTCAAGGGACTTCGCCTGACGCACAGAGTCGGTTCCCCGCCAGAGGCAGAGGGGGGAACAACAACGGTAGACGTCGCCCTAGAGGCAGGGGGGGTCCGCAGAACCAGGGCAATCGGGAAGCCTTCTCTGATAAGCCCTTTCAGCATCCCTGAGGTGTTGCCCGACTGCCCACCTTCGGAGGCAGTCGGGGGAAGATTGTCACTGTACCCAGAAGCCTGGCTATCCCTGACTCAAGACAAATGGGTACAGTCCATCATTTCCGAAGGCTATTCCATTCCCTTAGTCGCATTCCAAACCAATCAAAATATATCCCTACCAGATGTTCCACGCGCTCATAGGGAACTTGCAGCCTTGGAAATTTCAAAGCTGCTTGCAAAAAGAGCAATACAGCCAGTTCCAGCAGACCAGCAAGGATCCGGAATCTACTCCAGGTTCTTTTTAGTTCCAAAGAAAACAGGGGACTGGAGACCAATTTTGGATCTCAGTGTCTTGAACAAGTCAGTCAAGAAAACAAGATTTCGGATGGTCACGCTGCAGTCCATCCTTCCCCTATTGGGAAAGGGAAACTGGATGTGCTCTATAGACCTTCAGGATGCGTACTATCACATAAAAATGAACAGACGCTCCAGAAGATTCCTCCGCTTCAGGCTGGGAACCAGTCATTTTCAATTGAGGGCCCTGCCCTTTGGTCTCACCACTGCCCCCCGGGTGTTTACCAAATGCATGGCAGTGGTAGCTTCTCACCTGAGACGTCAAGGATTCCAGGTGTTTCCATATTTGGATGACTGGCTCCTCACAGCTCCCACCAAGCATCTTCTTCTATTGGCCAGGGACTACACCTTTCGCATTTGTCAAAATTTAGGCATTTCAATAAATTGTGAAAAGTCTGTTTTGTCGCCTTGTTGTACTATTACCTTCATAGGCGCAAATCTAGACACAGTCAACATGTCTGCGAGACTAACAGATCAGAGAATAACAGACATACACAAACTGGTCTCGCTCCTCTTCAGCAGCAACAGAATCAAAGCCAGGTTAGTTCTGAAAGTGTTGGGGATTATGGCGGCTGCCATACCTCTGCTTCCATTAGCCAGATTCCACATGAGAATCCTTCAATGGATGCTCTTCACGCAATGGTCATACCAGCAACTTCCGATGTCCCACACCATCATGATTACGCAAACATGCAAAAATCATCTTCTGTGGTGGATGTCTTCCCCTCAGCTCTTGTTGGGAAGACCCTTTGTCCCTTCCCCTCCGGTTGCTACTCTGACAACGGACACCTCCCTGATCGGGTGGGGGGGGCATTATCAGGGCAGAACTGTCCAGGGCACATGGCAACCAGACGAATGCCACTTGCACATAAATGTTCTAGAGATGAGAGCAGTGCTTTTAGCGTTGCAAGCCCTTCAAGACTCTCTTCCCTTGGGAACGATAGCAATCCAGACGGACAATATGTCTGTAGTGTGGTATATCAACAAACAAGGCGGAACCAGGTCCTACCCCCTGTGTCGAGAAGCACTCAGACTGTGGCAATGGGCGATTTCTTCTCAGCGGTTTCTGATAGCAACGCACATCCCCGGGAAGTCCAATCAAATCGCGGACAAATTGAGCAGAGCTATCCTCATGCCTCACGAGTGGTCTCTGAAAGACTCTGTTGTGAGAGAAATTTTTCTCAAGTGGGGTCAGCCTTATTGCGACCTTTTTGCTACTCCCCAAAACAGCAAGTGCAGAGATTATTTCACCCTATTCCCTTTACCAGGCCAACCCAGCAGAGATGCTCTAGTCCAAGTTTGGCCCCGGGGACTTCTGTATGCATTTCCTCCCTTCCCACTAATCTCTCAAGTGATACAGAAAGCTATCGCTCAGAAGGCCTCGTTGATCCTCATTGCTCCTTACTGGCCTCGACAGGTTTGGTTCCCCTTTCTTCATCATTTTCTGTTGGAGCGACCTTGGCATCTGGACCTAGTTCCAGATCTTTTGATCCATCAGTCGGGTCAGTTTCATCGCTCCCTTCCCTCTCTGAACCTCACTGCTTGGTTCCTCCAGTTCCAACCTTAGCCAGGTTTCCTCAAATATCTCACTCTGTCCGAGATATTTTGATAGCTTCCCATAAATCTTCCACTCGAAAGATTTATTTGAGTAAGTGGAAACGTTTTGCCTATTGGGCTCAAGGAAGGGACATAGATCCTTTCACTGCTTCCATCCAAATGGTCCTTGATTTTCTAGCTGAACTCTTCCATGCAGGTTCATCTCCATCTACTCTTAAAGTTCAATTGGCAGCTATTTCTAACTTTCATGTGGGCATTTCAGAGTCTGCCATAATGTCCCACAAGCTTTGCAAAGCATTTTGAAGGGAGTTTTTCTTCTCAGACCTCCTATAAGAAATCCTCCTCCTCCTTGGGACCTAAATTTAGTTCTTAGTTCTTTGATTCTTTCCCCTTTCGAACCTGCAGCCTCCTGTTCTTTAAAATTGCTATCATGGAAGACACTCTTTCTGGTAGCTATTACTTCAACTAGAAGAGTTTGAACTTCATGCACTCAGCTGTCGACCTCCTTATCTGTTGTTCCATAAGGACAGGGTATCTTCTGAACCAACCCGTCCTTTTTACCTAAGATAGCCTCGGCGTCTAACCTAAATCAAAGCATTGACCGTGCTGTGGTTTTTTCCAGAATATTCTAACAGGTCTGAGCAGAAATTGCATTGGCTAGATGTTCATCGTCAGTTAAGGTACTATTTGGATAGAACCAAACAATTCAGAAAATCTGACCAGCTGTTTGTCTCTTATGCAGAAGGCAGAAAGGGACTTTCAGTTTCAAAGGTATCATTATCTAGATGGCTAACATCTCTGATTTCCCTTGTTTATGAAATTAGACACCAAAAGCTGCCTAACAAACCTAAAGCCCATTCTACCAGAGCTTTGGCTACTTCTATAGCCTTCCAAGACAGACTGCCTATTGACACCATTTGTGCAGCGGCTACTTGGGCTACTCCTCACACTTTCATTTCTCATTATAAGTTGGATTTAGCTTCTAGGCATAGAGCTAACTTTGGTTCCACTGTTCTCAAGAGTCTGTTCCGTTAGGTCACCCGGGACAAGGTGCTAGGACGCGGTCCCATCCAGCAAGAATGAAGGCGAGATAGACAACTTAACATATAGAAGTTATGTTCTTACCATAACGTTCCATGTTAGTTGTCTTCTTCTCGCCTTCTTCTTCCCACCCTCCTTCCCCTGGCCTGGACAGACCTAGAGGAGTTTGATTGTGACCTCTCTTTCTACCACCTCTTACTTTAGGTATATGCTGCTGTGCATATTTTCCTGGATCAGGATGTAGGTCACCCTTCTCTTCTCCCTGGTTTATAGAGGTGGACTTTGTTTATAGTTATTCTGTTACTATTATAAGCTGGGCCTAGCTTACAAACGAGATCTGAGGTAACTCACGCCTAGCATTGTGGGATATAAGGGGAGCCTCGAGCCGGTGGAACCAACTCTCGAGCTTTTAGAGTGGCCGAGTCGGAGCCGAGGTCGGCTCCGAACCCATCCAGCAAGAAGAAGGCGAGAAGAAGACAACTAACATGGAACGTTATGGTAAGAACATAACTTCTATTTCTTCCACGTACGCCATAAATAGGTCCGCATAAATGGGGGCAGAAGAAGCCCCCATAGCAGTGCCTTGAAGTTGCTAAAAGCACCTATCTTTGAAATAGAAAATATTTTGGCTCAGGACCATTTCTGCTATGCAAATAAGAAGGGTATGAAAACCTGGTTTATACATGTTGGCTCGATCTAGCCAATGTTGCAAGGCCATTAGTCCTGCCCAGTGGGAGATGTTGGTATACAAGGAGGTGACATCTAAAGTGCATAAGAGCCAGTCGGATTCCAATTGCATGTCGGATATAATAGAGGGAAACTGGGTCGTGTCCTGTATTCTAGACCGTATTAGTGCTAGTTATGGTTTTAAATATAAAGTTAGAAATTCAGACAAAGGCTCAGTTGAAGAGCCTCTGCCTGAAACAATCGGTCGACCGGGCAGTTTATTGGAATCTTTATGGATCTTTGGCAAAAAGTAAATATACTGTTTTTTGGGATGATCTACCTTGAGGTAAAAACAGACTTCTTTAGTGATGATGCCTTCATCTTCTGCTAGATTAAGGAAGTGATTAATATCTTGTTTGAACTTCATAGTAGGATCAACAACCATTTCCTGATAATGAGATTTATTATAAAGTTGAAGCTCACCCTCCGCTTCATGGTCCACCAAATCCTGTACCACCACTGCTCCACCCTTATCCGATGATGCAATAACAATATCCTTGTTATTAATAAGATTTCCAACACATAATCTTTGCTGCTTGTCCAAATTATCCTTCACCATAGCTTGTTTACTCAAATACAAATGTAAATCTCTAAGATCTTCATTCTGAAAAATTTGTACAATGGGTAGCATAGGTGGCTTGAATGACGTGGACCTGAAGCAAAAGTTTCTCAGTTCAAAACACCACATCTTACTCCCCTCAGAGTTATGAAAAAACAGATTTTAAATTAAAACTATGACAAAAATTCATAACATCTTGAGCGAAATGATACTCCTGGACAAAGAAACACGGCACAAGGCTTAATCCTTTATTTAGCACCTCCATTTGTTGTTCATCCAATCTAACAGAAGATATGTTATGCACATTATTCACTTTAGTATCTAAAATTTGGTCATGTTTTGAAGAGTCTCCCCAAGACCCATAGTGTTTTTGATGCTTCTTCCCCCCTCGTCTCTGGGACTTTTGCCTAAAGGGATTCCCCCTACCAAACTTTGCTCCAAATTGTTCCTCTTAGAAACAGGGGAAGCTCCATAGTGGCCATCCTCCCAATCCGTATTGGATGATGAATCTTCACCAGATATAGTAGATTCCCTATTTCTTTTTTTCAACATAGATTATTTAAATGTGAATTAGAATGTCATATTGGTTTGGTTTTCACACCATCTTCCAACAATTGGATATCAACAAGTGAAGGTTAATCATTTTCTCCATTTGTGGATGTTAATGTTTACAATGTTTTCCTTTGTTAATAATAGTTATTTAATTGTATTGTGGAAACTGTAGATATATGGTATCTCTATTATTGTTTTTTCACAATGTATATGATATTGGGCTACAGGCATGGTAATAAATAACATTTTATTATTTCTATATCAGCCCCATTATGATGGGGGTTGGGCTATTAAAGTTAGGACAATAAATTTCTGTCCAGTCCAGTGGATTGAAAATCATTGAGTGGTTCTTTGATGCCTATCCAAGTGGGGTGATGTACTGAACTCCAGACATAAATATATCAATATAGAGTAATAATTATTTGGAGTTTTTGCCTTAGCAACATTGACCCAAACGGATTATGTTTACGGTCCCATAAATATATTTTTTATTTTTTTGGTTTTGGCCCATTTTGGCTACGTAGCGGATACAGGTAGTCCAAGTGGATAATTATAGGCCATGAAGGCATGATATATTTGTAGAATTTGCCTTTCTGGACCTTAGTGAATTAAACTTGGACCATTGTAAGGTTTGAAAAAACTAACTTTTTTCTCCCCGGGTTTGAGGTGAACAGCTTTCGGCTATTATTGTACCCATCTGGGCCAACTACGAATGCCTGGTGTTGGTTATGAGAATTATATTATACATTGACTTTTCAACACTCAGGTGTTTGGATATACATTGCAGTTTTAAAATAAGATTTGCAGTTTAATATTGTGGACAGTTTTTGTTTAACAGTGGGTTTTGGTCAATGATGGAATTGGCAACCTTCATCAAGGGTCTTTCTTCAGACTCTGAGGACCTGGGCATTTTTGGCCTGGGGTCAGGTAATGTTGATAATGGTTCTGGAGTTCAGGACCCCACCCAGGATTGTAAATTTGCTTTTGCCAAGCTAAGTAAAAGTCTGGTTACCCTTAGCAAAAATGTTTGGCACCTGAAACTTTTCAGGGCATACCAACGGAGTAAAATAGTTCCAAGGGGATTAAGAACCAGGCTACAGCCTATGGTTGCAGAACCAGATGAGTGTCTTTTGGCACAATGGTCGGAGGCACAACAACAGGTCTCTATGACCTTTGTAAATATTTTGACCAGTTATGAGAGGAAGGTGGAGGAACAAGCTGCCCATGTTTTATGGGCTAGCAAAACATTGGATGGCTTTTCTACACTTATATGTTATAAAAATTGTATTGAAAAACTTGGCAAGGAGTTGTCAGAACTGGACTCTGTTCTTAAAGAAAGAGAAATTAAGACATTCACCCATGATGTAAGCCCTTTGAGGTGCGTCCCAGGGTTAAATTTGTTATGCCTGTTCAAACCCCCAAGAAATTGAGAGCTGCACGGCCCAAATCTATTTTGCAAAAAAGAAATGGGGAATCTACTATATCTGGTGAAGATTCATCATCCAATACGGATTGGGAGGATGGCCACATTGGAGCTTCCCCTGTTTCTAAGAGGAACAATTTGGAGCAACGTTTGGTAGGGGGAATCCCTTTAGGCAAAAGTCCCAGAGACGAGGGGGGAGGAAGCATCAAAAACACTATGGGTCTTGGTGAGATTCTTCAAAATATGACCAAATTTTAGATACTAAAGTGAATAATGTGCATAACATATCTTCTGTTAGATTGGATGAACAACAAATGGAGGTGCTAAATAAAGGATTAAGCTTTGTGCCGGGTTTCTTTGTCCAGGAGTATCATTTTGCTCAAAATGTTGTGAATTTGTGTCGTAGTCTTAATTTAAAATCTTTTTTTCATAACTCTGAGGGGACTAAGATGTGTTCTTCTGAACTGAGAAACTTTTGCTTCAGATCCTCCTCATTCAAGCCACCTATGCTACCCATTGTACAAATTTTTCAGAACTAAGTTCTTAGAGATTTACATTTGTGTTTGAGTAAACAAGATATGGTGAAGGATAATTTGGGCAAACAGCAAAGATTGTGTTGAAAACCTTATTAATAACAAGGATATTGTTATTGTATCTGCGGATAAGGGTGGAGCAGTGGTGGTACAGGATTTGGTGGACCATGAAGCGGAGGGTGAGCGTCAACTTTATAATAAATCTCATTATCAGGAAATGGATGTTGATCCTACTATGAAGTTCAAACAAGATATTGATCACTTCCTTAATCTAGCAGAAGATGAAGGCATCATCACTAAAGAAGTTTGTTTTCATCTCAAGGTAGATCATCCCAAAAAACAGAATATTTACTTTTTGCCAAAGATCCATAAGGACTCTAATAGACCGCCCGGTCGACTGATTGTTTCAGGCAGAGGCTCTTTAACTGAGCCTTTGTCTGAATTTCTAACTTTATATTTAAAACCATTACTAGCACTAATACGGTCTAGAATACAGGACACGACCCAGTTTCTCTCTATTATATCCGACATGCAATTGGCTCTTATGCACTTTAGATGTCACCTCCTTGTATATCAACATCCCCCATTGGGCAGGACTAATGGCCTTAAAATATTGGCTAGATCGAGCCAACATGTATAAACCAGGTTTTCATACCCTTCTTATTTGCATGGCAGAAATGGTCCTGACCCATAATATTTTCTTTTTCAAAGATAGGGGCTTTTGGCAACTTTAAGGCATTGCTATGGGGGCTTCCTTTGCCCCCATTTATGCGGACCTATTTATGGGGTACGTGGAAGAAAAGCTGATATATGATACAAGTCATAATATTTATATAAATGAAATGGACATATGGAGGAGATATCTTGATGACTGTTGGTTGGTGTGGAGAGCAGATGAGGATTTCCTTTTGGAATTTTTGGAATATTTGAATTGCAATATGTGGGGCATTGAATTTAAGTTGACTTATTCTAGATCAGATACAACTTTTTTGGATGTGTCAGTTAGAACAAATTTGGACACTCTGGAGAGTGAAGTATTTAGGAAGTTTCCACAATTCAATGCCCTACTACATGCTACAAGCTTCCACCCACAACATGTCATCAAGAATATCCCCAAGTCACAATTCCTTCGCATTAAAAGGATTTGTTCTAGTTCTTCCACATACAATCTTCATAGACTGGATTTAATGTCTAGGTTTAAGAGCAGGGGATATCAAGTTATCATTAGGGCCAGTTGGTTTGCCAATCAATAGGACAGAACTGAGCTACTGTCACATCAGGTTCGTAATATGGAAAAAATCACAGACACCTAGATTAATTACAACTTATGGGAGAAACACCAATAGTTTTATGAATATTATTCATAGACATTGGCATCTATTAAGATCAGATGATATTCTAAATAACTATATTGGGGATCGATGTCTTTATTCATTTCGGAAGGGGCAGTCTTTGGGATCCTTATTTGGTCTTTACAAAAAAGTTTATGATAAAAGTTTGTTCAACTACACAAACTAGTTTGACTGGTCAACTGATGTGACCACATGGATAACAACCCAGTATCTATTTTCCAAGAGTGTTGAAGTCCCATAGTTTTACATCACAAAATTCTCCACATATATACAATGTCCCATTTTTTGCCAATTGCAACACTACTTGAGTTATTTATTTAGCCCAATGTAGTTGTCGGGCATTCTATGTTGGACAAATGTCTCGCCTGTTTAAAATAAGGATTGGGGAACACTTAAGTGATATCAAAAATAAGAAAGGTTCGAGTTTGTTATTTAAACATATGTCCAAGCATTCAACAGGATTTTTCAGTGTAATGGTCACTGACCATATTAGGTTTAGGAATAAAGAAGCCCACGCTTTACATGAAATGTTGACAAATAAAGAAAAAATGTGGATTATTAAATTGGGGGCCCTCTTTTCCCCAGGGTTAAATGACCATTTTTGAAACCTCTCGCAGTACAGAATTATGTATTTGCGTTTATACTAGGTGTTTTGATGTTCATTGTGTTGCAGTCATTACACTTGGGTTATCCTGCTGGCAGGCTACCCTCAGTCGGCCTGAATTCCAAAGTCTTGGTCCGGCGTCGGTTGCTGTCGCCTCTTCCCTGACGTCAGTGTGCCAGGGGAATATAAGATGCAGCCGACGCCATTTTCTTCAGTCTTTCTTGCTGCGCCGTGTCCGAAGCAAAGCAGTTCGCAAGTGCCGGTAGGCCAACTCCTGAGATTTTCAAAATTGAATTTCAGAACTGAAGTCTTCAATAAAGCTAAGTACCCCATTGGGGAAACATTTTCTAGCTCCAGACCGAAGTCAGTAAAAGTTAACAATTTTATTTCTTGTGGGAAGCAAATACCTCATAAGGATTTTCACTTTTGCTGTATTCCTTGCCTAGGCCCTGACCACGACGTTGCTACTTGTCAGTTTTGTGCTAGATTCAACCAATGCACTATTAAGCGTCTGTTTGATTTTGCTTTACATTACTTTGGCCGAGGTTTAACTACATAATGCCATTGGAACAACCGACAACTGGAATTCATAAAAAACGCAAAGACAAAGAAAAGGACAGGCATCCGAGGTCCAAAACCGAAGCCTCTTCTAGGCCAGTCGCCGGTTCTCAGGCCGCCTCCGACTCCCACATGGAGACAGCTAGGCCTCTGGAAACTCAAGGTATTGGGCCTACGGAAACTATTCCCTCAGATGGGTCCAGAGCCGCAGAGCAGGCATCGGCTTCTGAGGGTGTTTTCAGACCTACACAGCTTACTATCAAGTCCACTTCAGCAGCCAAGGCAAAGTATAAAACACCATTAAAGACAAAGAAACAAGTACAGCATTCTCCTGGACAGTCATCCATGCCAAAGAAACAGATGCTTAAAATGGCCGAGAAACTAATTACTTTGATCAGGGGTTCCCATCCCCCTCCTGATAAAAGGCCTAGGCAAGACACTGACTATGACTCCTCTGACCAGGTTTCTATTTCTTCTGATTCCTCTTCAGACCAGGGATATTCTCTTCCTCCCTATGAGGATTCTGATGCTGAAGAATCTATCCCTTCAGCCTCTCCTCCTGAGGATTACTCTTTTGGGGAACCCTGCACACCATGAGGGAGCATTTCCATTGGGAGAGCCAGGATTATTCTGAATCCAAGAAAAGGCTCAGAGGCTTCCTTCTACTGCCTCAGCACAGGCCCCTTGCTATCCTCCCTGTACTAGATATTGTTGATGATGTTTTTTCTGAATCCAGTTTGTCTCCTGATTCTTTACCCCCTGCACCAGTCAAGACAGATAGGTACTACAGGGTCCCAGACTCCATTTATTTATAAAAACCCTGCTGCTGATCCAGAAACAATTTCTCAGGGTCCCAAAGGGGCCAAGGCTTCCACTGCAAAAAAACCCTGTTCCCTCTGATAGGGATTCTAGAGCACTGGATAGTTGGGTGAAAAAAGTTTACACTTCTGCTACTTTAGCTGTAAGGGCTTTAAACTGCCAGTTTCACATGCTTAAATATCAACAATGCCTAATGTCTTTGCTAAAACAAAATGCTTACAAGCGCAGAATGTCCTGACAATAAGGAAATGCAGGGTTTATTGCATGCAGCTGAACAAGTGGGAAAGCATACTCTGCAATGTGGTTTTGATTCATTAGGGGCTTCTTGCAGAGCCGCAATTACAGGCTCTGTCATTCGAAGGCATGCTTTGTTAAAAGAACAAAGTTTACCTGATCATGTTGAAGCAAAATTATTGGATGCTCCATTACAGCATGATACTTTGTTTGGTGTTAAGGCAGAAGAGGTGTTAAAGAAAATGGAGGATAAAGCAAAATCAATGCAGGCAGTAAAGGATTTCTTACAGGTTCAGCCACCTAGATTTAGCAGGAATTGACCTTCTAAAAATTGGTCCTTTCCAGTTTCAGACAGGCCACAAAGAGGCAGATACAGATGCTCAAGAGGCAGATCTCAGCCCCAAGGCTCATACAGACCTAATGACTTCCCTCTACAAAAGCCAAGCACTTACCTTTTGACAGCACCCTTAGGGGGAAAACTAGCACTTTTCTCACAAAATTGGCACATGATCACCCAGGACAAATGGGTACTGAATATTGTTTCTCAGGGTTACAGGTTCCACTTTTACACCCTGCCAAGGTCAAAAGCTATGCCAGACCTGCCACAAAACCAATGGGCAGAGGCACAAAAACAAATTTCTGCTCTCATGAACATGAGAGCTATTCAAAAAGTACCACAGCAAGTACAGGGGCAATGATTTTACTCAAGACTTTTCTTGGTACCCAAAAAGGACAAAGCCTGGAGACCAATACTGGACCTGTCAAATCTAAATGCTTTCCTGGATGTTCCAAAATTCAGAATGTTGACACTACAGCAACTTCTACCCATGCTGGGCAAGAAGGCTTGGCTAGTTACTTTGGACCTTAGAGGCATACTTGCATGTCCCAATCGGACAGTCTTGCAGAAGATTCCTCAGATTCATAGCTGGCTCAATGCATTACCAGTTCTCTGCACTGCCCTTTGGCTTATCTACTGCGCCCAGGGTCTTCACAAAATGCCTGGCACCAGTAATTGCATTTTGCAGACAAAAAGGAATCCAAATATATCCCTACTTGGACGACTGCCTTATTCAAGCAGAGAGCAAGGACATTCTGCTAAAGCATCTGGTGTTTGTAAAATAATTACTAATTTGCCTAGGGTACACAGGAAATGAAAAGAAATCAAAACTAGTGCCCTCTCAAGAGATAATATCCCTGGGTGCAAGCTTAAATACAGCTGCCCAGATGGCTTATCTCACTCCAGACAAGCAAAGGCAACTGACTCATTACTTTCAAATAATGGCAACAAAGACCCAGCTACCTGCAAGAAAAAATCTGCAGGCTTTGGGCTTCTTGGCATCTTGCATCCTGCTAATTCCATATGCAAGACTGCATATGAGGAAGCTACAATGGTACCTAAAAAGTGTTTGGACTCAACATTGCCACAGCCTGGAAACAATAACAACTCTTATTCCCTGCCTGCAACAGGAGTTTTGATGGTGGGCACTGGCCTGTTACCACAACAAGGGACAGCCTTTCACTTCTGCCACAGCCAGGCAGACACTAACAACAGATGCATTGGATTATGCCTGGGGACCACACATGGCAGGAAAATGTATTCAGGGCACGTGGCCCATGGACCAAATGCATCTTCACATCAGTCAAAAAGAGATGCTAGCTGTACAGAATGCCCTGACAGCCTTCAAGGATCTACAACATCCAGGAAAACTATTACTAAAGACAGACAATACTACAGTTATGTGGTACATAAACAAGCAAGGGGGGCACACATTCCTACCCCCTCTGCAGGCAAGCCATGACTTTGTGAAACACAGCACTGACCTATCAAGTACATCTGCAGGCACAATTCCTGCCAGGAAAGAAAAATACTCTGGCAGACGAACTAAGCAGAAACCTCATGGACCCCCACGAGTGGAAACTAAATCCACAGGTCTTCAGCATGATAACAAGGAAATGGGGATGCCCAGACATAGATCTCTTTGCCTCCCCTCAACTACCAACTACAGAGATTCTGCACAAGGACTTATCAGTCACAAACATGGAAAGTGAATGCTCTATCTTTCAGCTTAAAACCCTAACAGTTTATGGTTTTCCACCACTGCCTCTCCTTCCCAAGGTGCTCCTAAAAGTCAGACAAGAGAAGCCAAAAATTATTTTGATTGCCCCAGACTGGCCACGCCAGCACTGGTACCCAATCCTAAAGAGCTTGTCTCAAGGCCCAGCCTGGGCTTTACCTCTAATTCCTCATCTTCTGACTCAACAAAACAATCAGATCCTGCACAGCCAACTCAGAACCTTAAATCTGGCTGCATGGCAGATAATATAGCCACTCCGAACACACCTCTCTCTAAAGCGGTTCTGGATGTCATTTTGGAAGCCAGGAGGCACAGCACCAGGAAATCTTATGCAGAAAAAAGGAAGAGATTCTGTGCTTGGAACCAGGCACAAGGACTTGAACCATTTGTTCCAAATATTCCTCAGATTTTACAATACCTAACTGAGATGCTGGACAAAGGCCTATCCTTCTCATCAATTAAGATCCATGCCTCTGCCATTTCAGCTTATTACAATACATAACCTCCTATTTTCTCTCATCCACTGCTAAGACAGTACCTCAGAGGGGAAAAAAACATAAGACCCCCAAGGAGAGCACCGATACCTACATGCAACCTCAACTTTGTTTTAGAAAAGCTCACACTACCTCCTTTTGAGCCAGCCAATACAGATGACACAAAATTTTTATCATGGAAAACTGCTCTGCTCCTAGCAATAACTTCAGCAAGAAGAGTCTGAGTTACAGGCATTAATGGCTGTGGAGCCTTTTATCGTTTTTTATCCGGACAGGGTCTCTAAGGACAAATCCAACATTTATGCCAAAGGTAGTATCCAGTGTGGCTCTTAACCAAACCATTCATTTGCCAACATTTTATCCAAATCCCTAGAATAAAGGGGAGAGACTCCTGCACTCTTTGGACATACACAGGCAGCTACGCTTCTACTTGGACAAAACAAAAGCTTTCAGAAAAACTGAGCAACTGTTTGTAGCATTATGCTGCAGGATCACAAGGAAAGGCCATCTCAAAGCAGACTATTTCAAAATGGATAGGACACTGTATTTTTTTCTGCTATGCACAGCATGGCAAGACAGTACCTAAGAATATTAGGCCACATTCTACCAGGGCAGCAGCCACTTCAGCAGCCTTTCTCAGAGGAGTACCAACCAAGGAAATTTTGGAGGCTGCAACTTGGAGTTCAGCGCACACTTTTACCAAGGATTACCACTTACCTTTTTACTCTAAATCCAGAGCAGGCTTTGCCACTGCAGTTCTGCAGGGCCTCATAAGCCACTCCTAATCCTATTTAGACCCAGCCGCCCTACCTCAGCTTTGGGATTCAACCCAAGTGTAATGACTGTAACGGTGAAACACGATGAACATAGTACAGTTGTGTACCTACCATAAATGTAGATGTTCGAGTGTATTCACTGTTGCAGTCCAGGTTACCCACCCTCCATCCCCCTTCTTTGCTGGGACTTATCTATACTTCTCTATGCTATACAACCTATGTGGTGTATTGGCTTGCAGATGAAGGTATTATTTTTATTTTACTGTATGTTTTTATAAACATTATGTATTGCCTACCTTCTTGGAGGCACCTGACATCTGGGGCAAGAAAAACTGAAGAAAATGGCGTTGGCTGCATCTTATATACACCTGGCACACTGACGTCAGGGAAGAGGCGACAGCAACCAACGCCGGACCAGGACTTTGGAATTCAGGCCGACTGAGGGTAGCCTGCCAGCAGGATAACCCAAGTGTAATGATTGCAACAGTGAATACACTCGAACGTCTACATTTATGGTAGGTACACAGCTGTACTGTTTAATTAATCATGTTTGTAGCATGATATTCATTGTATTTATGACAATAATTTGTATGCGCATTAGAGGGCGCTTCAAGACCTTATATACAAGGGAGATATAATGTTAGTTGTATTACTTTATTTTATCAAGTTTGGTTGCTAAAGAAGGCTTTTGCCGAAACCGGTACAGCCTTACTGGTGTACTGATGTACTGCTGACTACTGGTCATGGAATAAATATGGTTTTGGAGCATGCCACAGGGAGATGTTGGGTGCTGGCTTTTGTTTTGTTTTTTGGTTGGATACACTATATAGCCGCGCACAAGCCGTTCATGCAGATATTCTTTTGCTGACTTATTCAGTGTGTCTACCTGTCTGGGGAGATTAGTCCTGTTATTATGATGTGGTACACGCAGCAAATGAGATCTGAGGTAATTCCAGCAATGCATCATGGGATAAGGGCATGGTCTCGAGCTACTGGTAATCTTTGAGCTTTGCTAATCGGCCGTGTCTGAGCCGAGGATCGGTTCCGAACCCATCAGTGAAGAATGACGGCGAGCTGGAACAACTCATATGGAACGTTATGGGTGAGTACATAACTTCTTTTTTTCAGATCTTTATTACTTTCTTCCCTCCTGATGTCGAGATTTCTGTACCTAGAGACTCCCCCTGTTTGATGGATTTTTATTCATTACCATTTTCGTCTCATCTCTTCTGGCCCCAGCTATTAACTGTTGAGTCTCGTCCGCTTGTAACTTTGAATTAATTGGGCATTCTGCAAGCATTTCAATTTGTTTTTGATCTTGGTTTCCCTATTCTGCTTTGTACCGATTTTCATAAAATTTCTGAAATATCTCTTCTATCTCCGCGGGACCTCTGTCTAGTTTTCTTATCCTAGACTCCCTAGGTTTGGCTCTATCTTTATTTTCTGTTGCATAACTTATTCTAAAAGTGCTTACTTTTTGGACTTATCAAAACATAGTTGCATAACAGCAAGCTTTCTAATTTTGTATATATTATCTAAATGCTCCTTTACTTTTCCTTTAGCACAGTGCAGTTGCTCCTCTTCCTGTCCTGTGAGATTGGCCTTATTCTGGAATACTTTACCTTTGTCAGCCCCTGTAAATAATTCCTTTTACTACTCACCCCTACATTTCTACATTTTTAAACTCTTATTTTCATTTGTATATTTTCTCGTATAGCTGTTGGATAGGTCTTGAAGCTTCAATTAAATTTCCATGTTCATGTGAAATGTAATGTCTATCCAGTCTAGCTCAGTTATTGTATGATGGCAAGTATATTGTAAATTCGGGCCATACTACTAAATTCACATTTTCCATGCCAAATATTCTTGTAAATGTCTTCATAATTCTGCCATATTTTACTGCATTTTCCTTTTAGGTCCCTGCAGCTACCTCCTCACTATAGCAAATCAAAGAGCGATTGAGGGTTGTCCTAATGGTTATGGTGTTTACCTTACAAACACAAGGTACGTGGTTTGATTCTCACCTTTGTGTGATACTGGCTAGGTTTAAAATGGCCCAGAAGGGTAGCTAGCCTAATACCTACATATGAACCTATTAAAAAAACAAATAAAGCCTTATACCAAAAATAACTAAACAAGGTGCCATGTATGAGTGCAACTCTGTTCCCACCAATTACGATATCGATGGGAGCCCACTGAACACAGAAGGTGTTATAAGAGATCTGGGGACACAGGTGACAACAACCTCTCCTTCGACCACCACATTGCCACTGTGGTTAGAAAGTCCTGTGTGGCACATCTCATTACCAAGGGTTTTCATCCAGGAAGAAAGAGTCATTCATCGAGTATAATTACCCAGTTGGCGTGTGCCTCACTAGACACACACAACAGCTGAAAAGGCCAAAAAAGTACCTCACAGAGAGGATCCTAGGCCTTAAAACACATGTCCTACACGGACAGACTCAAACTCCAGCTATTCCCTGTCTCATATCATCTACTGAGAGGCGATCCATGCTAGACTTACAAAGCCATGTCTGGCCCAGCTGTCTTAGAAATGCTACATCTAAAGAAATCCCAATCCCTCCACACTACACGCTCCAGAGACCTCAACCTCATTACCACAATCAACAGAACATGCTGGAGGGACAGGTTCATAACCCAGAGACTGCCCATGCTCTGGAATAGACTTCCCATACATGTCCAGCAGAGCACCTCACTGACCCTTTTCAAGAGTAATCTTGATGAGTGGTTGGAAAATAGAAAATTCACCCTGGGGATCACGCCAGTGGCTCTACTAGATATAGCCACTGAGAACAAATGTTGAGCGGCACAATGCCAGGGCACTTCTATGGGCTAGGCTTGTAAAAGCTCCAGGGCCATTAGCGTAGTACACACCTATGAACCTAAATCAAGTTCCAGTCCCCACCCAAAAATTATCCCTTGTCCCAAAGTTATCTTAAACTGTGTAATAGTAGTTTTGACATATGTCAGCATAATCCTCCTTCCCTGCCAGTAGCCCCGTTATTGCTGAAAATCTACCATTGTCCTTTTTTTCTTCTTTCACTGTTGGTGTCATGCCCTGAACTGGTATTATCACTCCCATTTTCCCTTGTACCTGATATTCTACTCAATGTCCATCCATTAGTTCTTTTTGTCAAATCCAGTTGCTTATTTTTTCCAAATGCATTGTATGTAATAATGCTGTTTGCACACTATACATCTTAAGGTAATTTACATTCAGTATTAAAACTGGCAAAGCAGCCATTGTAATATCAACACATCAGTCCCCGTTCTTTTGAATATGTGTTTCCAACTTGCAGCTTACAGACATGCATCTATGTTTGGTAGGCTGACCTTGTTTGTAGATGTCCTGTTCACATGTTGCAGTATTCAGTACTCTTGGGTATCTTCCTGTTGCTATCTGAATGTCCGACCAGTCTCCAAAAGTTTGTAGTCACTGCATGGTGTTTGGGGCACTTGACGTGGCTAAGCGAACATATGCCATAAAAGTGATGTCTGCAGGCACCAGACCTCAGAACTTCTCTGCCGTCAGCCGAACGTCACCTGCTCCTGCTGTGCTGGCCATCAGATTGAAAATCTTTCAAACCAGTACCCTGTTGGGGATACTTGTGTTCTAGTCATTGCATTCTAGTGCTTTGTTCATGTCATCCAGAAAGGGTAAGTGTACGTGCGACCGTCAGATTCCCCACAAAGATGCCCACGAACTCTGCCTCTTCTACTTAGGACAGTCCCACGACCACAAGGCCTGCTGTGTTTGCCAGGCCGTTGCCCAAAAAAACTCTGCGTAGCAGACTCCACGCACTAAAAATATACTTAGAAAAGCAGAGGCTTAAAATGCTAGTGTTAGGTATGGAGGGAACGTCCAACCTACCCGCTGAGCTGCCCAAGAAAAAGGCAAAAACCACAAGGTCCGAGACAGTAGCTGCACTTCCACCTTCCGATGTTCATCCTGTGGCCGATGCCGGACTGGAGGAATGATCAGTTCCCGCTGAATCAGGTATAGTGGGTACCAGTTTGGAAGGCATGTCCACGTTTGCCTTCCAGATGTCAATTTCTGACACTGAGGGGGAAGTCCAGGCTTGTCAGTTGGTTGGACGGATCTCTCTCTCACAGCGCTGCCATAAGCCCCTAGACTCTCCATGACCAGTCGCCTGCTAGGCCTACCTTAGAGAGAAAAGAAAAAATAAAGCATATTTCCTCCCTGGCTAAAGGCCAACCAGATTGGCAGGCTTTCTCACAAAACCTCTTCAATGCTTTAATGGCCCTGAGGCCTGCTACCTCCACAGTGTCTCCAGTCCCTCTTCCTACTTTCAGCCCTAGGCCCCAACCTTTAGACTCCCAACCCTTGGTGGAGGAGGAATCTTCTGAATCCTCTTCAGAGGAATCCCTGTCTTATGTGTCCTAACTCCCCTTCCCCCTTGGTTATGCCTCTCCAGGGGAAGAGTCTGCAGAGGCCGACTCTCCTGCAGAAGACCTCACCTTTGGTGGGACCATTGCCAAGATGAGGAAGCACTTTAAATGCGACTTATCTGATATGACTGAGGTGCAGAAAAGGTACTATGATCTTCGCCAGATGGGAGTCCCTGGCTCCTTCAGCTATCCACCCAGTGCTGCCAGCATTTTAAGATGCTTTTAGTGCAGCCTCCTTGAACCCAGATTCTCAGCCTCCTGTTCCTCGTAGGCCTGATAGGTTCTGCAAAGTCCCAGAAACTGCTAAATTTCTAATGAAGTGCCCTGCAGCAGACCCTGGCACAATTTCTGTTTCTGCTGACAAGGCTTCCAAACTCCTGCCACCTTCTGTCCTACCCACAAGCAGACAGTAAGGCTATGGAGTGTCTGAGCAAAAAGTTATATATCTCTTCCACCCTGGCATTCAGGGCTACCACTTATCAGACACACATGTCCCAAGTATGCCTTGGGTGTTTTAGAGAAAATTACCAAACAGTTATCCAATATCCCTAATTCCCCAGCCAAAGCTCAACTGCCTAGCCTCATCTCTTTGACCTCTCAAGTCACTAGGCATTCAGTCAGGTGCAGCTGTGATGCATCTGAGGCTTCAGCCAGGTCTGCTGCACCAGCTGCTATCAGAAGGTATTCGTGGCTAAGACTTCAACCACTGCCTGATGACATCAGGGCTAAGCTCCTCGATGCTCCATTAGATAACTCAGTCTTGTTTGGTACCAAGGCAGCTAAGCTGTTTAAAACCTTACAACAAAAGGGGAGAGAATTGCAGGATCTTAAACACCTGTTTGTGTACCCTGTTCTTAAGTTCCAAAGAAACATTCCTTCCAGGAATCAATTCATTAGGAAGTGCTCTGTTTCCACACCCCCACCTAGACCAAGGAAAGCTGCCAGGAAACAATTCACTCCTGTCAGACCTACCCAAGCCACTGCTCAAAAATCTCAGTTTCAGGACAAGGCAGGTAGTCTGTGACTACCTGCCATTCTTGACCAACCCTCCCGTCCGCTGCCAGTAAAGCTTTCTTACTTTCTCCCAGTGTGGAGACACGCATCACTATATGACCTGAATCACTATTCCTTCAGGGAAAGGCATTCCGCAGTCCTCAAAAGAGCAGCTCCCCCTCTTCTCTTCAGTTTTAAAGACCCTCGAGGCCTGGGGCACAATCCAACCTGTCCCACTGACAGAAAGGGGAAAAGGCTTCTATTCCAGGCTTTCTCTACCCCCAAGAAAAGATGGACCCAGGAGGCCAATCCTGGACCTTTCCCACCTTAACAACTTCTTGAACCAAAAAGAACTATAGATACACCTCCAAAGGCTGCCTGCTCACAAAGATTCCAAAGGAAAGAAGAAAAAAGCAGGTACTGGCCACCACGCTGAACAGCTTCAAAACTTTTATTTAAAACACAATTAAAAACACAGGAATGAGCCCTTTCGGGACCAAGCTCTTCTTCAGATACAAAACTCAAATGAAACTGCAGTTTTTATATAGCTCTTTAGTTAACATTCTGTACCGCACCCTCCTTTTCTTTAGTGCAGGTCTTAAAGGTATAACCCTATTTAAACCTGGGGTTTTGTATGCTGCTAGCTCAGTGATCCATTTAGTCTCATTCAACTCTGGCTTATTAATCAAATCACCTCCCCTTTTGTTTTTATTTACACATTGTATAAATGTCAAACATTTGTTGAATATTTGGAATCTATGACCACTTTTCTTAGATTCACCATGCAGTATTCCAGTAGAGCTTTGGATTTTTTGGAAGTAAAATTGCTGAGGGATGAGAATGGAATTTTGGACACAACCTTATTCAGAAAAAACTGTTGTAAGAACACCATGCTATCTTATGACAGCATGCATCCAAGGTATATGTTCAATGGTATAATAAGAGGGCAGGTTGATAGAATGTCACATATATGTACGCAGGATACATATTTTGAACAAGAAGTAGACAAGTTAGAGAGTAACCTCTGTCGAAGGGGATATAATGAAAATAGAGTTAAAGATGTTATTACTAAGAGAAAACAATACAGAAGTAATAGGTCTAGGCCTTGGTTCTCCCATAGATGACAGGATGGAACACCTGATGTTCTTCGTGCTTCACTGTTGCAGTCATCACACTTGGGTTATCTGCCTGCAGGTAGCCTTCAGTCGACCCAAATACCAGAGACTTAGTATTTCTGTGTTGGCTGCTGTTGCTTCATGTAGTCAGGGGTATAAAAACAGGCGCTGATGTCATTTCATCAGTCTTTCTTGCCAAGGAGCCCGAAGCAGAAGCAGTTCACACGAGTCCCGGTCGGCTGCTTCCTGAGTTTTCATTTCTGAATTGAATCATCCTGAAGTCTTCTAAAGCTAAATATCCCATTGGGGATTCTTTTTTCTTGCTCTAACCGATGTCAGAAAAAGTTAACAATTGTCTCGCTTGTGGAAAGCAAATACCACACCGAGATCTCCATTTTTACTGTGTCACCTGTTTAGGCTCAGACCACGACGTACCTCGCTGTCACCTTTGTGCTTTGTTCAAAGCCCGAAGTATTCGTCGAAGGGCCCTTATTGTTGCTAAATACATTCGTTCTCGATCTCCGTATTCCGAAGTGGCTTTGGTAAGCCACCCGACTACCGATCTTCTGAAAAAACTTAAGGATAAAGACAGAGACAGACCGCACAGGTCCAAAACTGGCAACAACACGCCCATTAAGCTAGTCAGTACTCAGTGAGATGCTATCACAGCCCCTGATGCCTGCTTCGGTGGATTTGCAGGCCGCTACAGAGACCTGTTCGGAGTCCGGTATGCCGCGAGACTCTTTGACTACAGAACCTGCGGATGTCTCTACCTTGGATGGGTCTGGAGCTGCTGTGCAAGCACCGGCTTAAGAGGAAGTTCTTCGCATTACCGATATTCGACCCAAACCGACGACTTCTTTCACGTCTTCATTTCTGTCTACAACTGCCGAGTTTCTAAAGCCAAGAGTATGAGCTACACCTAAAAAAAACAACCCAAATTCAAGCACCTGCTTCCTTGCCATAACATCAAATGCTTAAAATGGCAGGAGACCTGATTATGTTGATTAGGGGAAGCCAGCATTCCTCTGCTAAGAGAAAGAAAGACCTGTCCCCAGCAGCTTTAGCAGACCAAGAGTCCGACTCTGAGGTTTCTGAATAAGAAGACATGCCTTTATCTGCTTATGAGGATTCAGATGCAGAGGACTCCATTTCCTCTGCTTCCTCTACAGCGGATTTTTCTTTTGGTGAAACCTTACATACTTTGAGAGCATTTCCACTTGGAATGCCAGGATTATCCTCAGTCCTAAAAGAGACTCAGAGAATTTTTAGATTTGCCACAACATAGACCTTTAGCAATCCCTCCAGTTCTGGATGTTATGGATGATGTCTTTATAGAATCCAGTCTAACTCCTGATACTTTACCCCCCTGCTCCAAGGAAACCAGACCGGTACTACAGAGTTCCTGACTGTCACAAATTTCTTTTCAGAAATCCTACTGCTGACCCAGAGGTAATTTCCCAGGGGCCTAAAGGTAGAAAAGCAACTACAGCTAAGAATTCCACCCCTTCGGACAGGGATTCCTGAGCTGTAGACATATCGGGTAAAAAAATATTCACCTCTGCAACTCTCGCAATTAGGGCATTGAATTGCCATTTTCACATGCTGAAATACTGGCAGCATATTATGGAACTTATTAAGCAAAAATTATCTCTTTACAGACTATGCAGAAAATAAAGAATTACAGGAGCTTATGCATTCTGCAAGCCAAATCGGCAAGCACACCTTGCAATGTGACTTTGATGCCCTAGAAGCATCTTGCAGGGCAGCAGTCACTGGTTCAGTACTGGGAAGGCATGCTTGATTTAAGGAGCAGACCTTGCCAGACCATGTCAAATCAAAATTGCTAGATGCTCCTTTAAACAAGGGCAATCTGTTTGGCACCAAAGCATAAGAGGTTCTAAAAAGATGGAAGAAAAAACTAAGTCTATACAGACAAAGATATTTTTGCAAGTGCAGCCTCCAATATTCAGTAGCCATTGCCCCTTGAAACAATGGTCCTTTCCAGCCCCCTCAAGGCCTCAAACTAGACCCAGGGGAAACAGACCCCCCCCCCGATTGCAGTCTTAGGGTATATAGAGATCTAAGCAATGGAGTGCCTCCACTTCTAAAACAGGGAGTGCTAAGACACCCCCTTACGAAAAGAATTTACAATGACTTCTCAACTCCACTCCTCACCTCTGCCCAATTGCTCGTGCCCCTAGGAGGAAAACTTGCCCATCATGCAGAAAACTTGGCCTCCATCACCAAAGACCAATGGGTCTTCAACATTGTATCCCAGGATTACAAATTTTATTTCCACTCACTGCCAACCCCAAAAGGGTTCCCAGACCTTCCTCCAAACCAGTGGGGAGAGGCACAAAACCAAGTTCAATCCCTGCTCTCCATAAGGGCAATTCAACCTGTTCCTACAGAACAGATAGGTCAAGGGTTTTATTCCAGACTCTTCCTGGTACCCAGAAAAGAGGGCACTTGGCACCCAATTCTAGATCTTTCCATTCTAAACACCTTCTTGGTGGTACCAAAAATCGAAATCCTCACCCTTCAGCAGCGTCTTTCTGTGCTGTCCAGAAATGCTTGGTTAGCCGCCCTAGACCTAAATGAAGCTTATCTGCACATCCCTATCAGGGACTCTTGCAGGAAATACCTACATTTCAGGGCAGGATCTATGCATTCAGTTCTCTGCACTTCCCTTTGGCTTATCCACTGCTCCCAGAGTCTTCTCGAAATGCCTGGCTCCAGCCATTGCCTATTGCAGACGGAGAAAGATCCAAATTTACCCGTACTTGTACGATTGCCTGATTCAGGCAGACAGGAAAAGCTGTTGCAGCACCTGACATTTGTAAAGAACCTTCAAACCTCCCTGGGGTACACTATCAATGAAAATAAATCAAAACTAGTCCCCAGTCAAAAGATTGTATTCCTGAGAGCAAGCTTGGACACAACATCCCAGATGGCATTCCTTACTCCAGAAAAACAAGCCCATTTGACAGGCTGCTTCACTCAAATGGCCACCAGAACCCAGCTATCCACAAGGAAAATCCTGCAGCCCCTAGGGTTCATGGCCTCTTGCATTCTACTAATTTCATATGCCAGACTGCATATGAGGAAACTTCAGTGATACTTAAAAAGTCTTTTGTGCCAACATATCAGGACCTGGATACCGTAATACCTATCATACCTTGTCTAAGGACAGAGTTTCTTTGGTGGGCAGCAGCATGCAACCACAACAAGGGACTTCACTTTACACAACGCCATGCCACCCCCCCCAGACCGTAACCACAGACTCATCAGGCTATGCCTGGGGGGCACATCTGAGCGACAAGTGCATTCAGGGCCACGAAGCTCAAGTCAGATTCATCTGCACATCAACCAAAAAGAGATGCTAGCTGTTGAACATGCTCTGACAGCTTTCAGATCCCTATTCTCACCAGGACCCCTGCTAATAAAAACCGACACCACAGTTATGTGATATATCAACAAGCAGGGGGGGACCCAGTCTTACCCACCCTGCATGCTATCCATGGCCCTGTGGAACACTACCTTGGACATGCATATTCATCTGCAAGCTCAATTCCTGCCAGGCAAACAAAACTCCCTGGCAGATGACTTAAGCAGATGTCTTCTAGACCCACATGAGTGGCAATTAGACCCCAGCACCTTCAGCCTTGTAACCCAGAAATGGGGGACCCCAGAGGTGGACCTTTTTGTCTCCCCCTACAAATCATCTTAGCATATTCTGCACCAGGACACCTCACAGCAGGGCCTGGAAAGTGGATGCCCTATCCTTTCAGTGGGTAAACCTCTCAATCTATGCATTTCCTCCTCTGCCTCTTCTCACAAGAATATTACTCAAGATAAGACAGGACAGACCAAGGGCAATACTGATTGCCCCGGACTGGCCACGCCAGCACGGGAACCCACTACTGCACAGCCTGTCAACGGTGCCACCCTGGCACCTACCCCAGATCCCAACCCTCCTCACTCAGGGCAGGCGGGACAGATCTTGCATCTGCAACTGCAAACCCTGAATCTTGCTGCCTGGCTTATTCCTTGAATTCTCCCCCAGTGACCACCCTAAGCAAGCAGGTGCTGGGCATCATTCTTGAAGTCAGAAGACCCAGTACAAGGAAATCTTGTGCTGATAAGTGGAAAATGTATTGTTCCTAGATTCAGTCAAAAGGAGAGGGCACAACACTGCCCTCCTTACCTCTAATCCTGGATTACCTAGCAGATCTACTCCACAGAGGCCTCTCCTTCTCCAATAAGATCCATGCCTCTGCCATCTTGACTGATTACAACACTGAGCCACACCTCTTCTCTCATCCTCTCTTTAAACAATCCCTGAGAGGGGCAAACAACTTAAGGCCACCAAGGAGAGCACCCACCCCTGCTTGGGACCTTAATTTTGTACTGGAAAAGCTCATGCTTCCCCCCTTTGAGCCTGCAGCGTCAGCAGAGTTAAAATTTATCTTATGGAAAGCCTTGCTTCTGGCCATCACTTCAGCTAGAAGAGTGTCTGAGCTACAAGCACTTATGGCTGTGGAACCCTTCATTATTTTTCTTGCTGACTGCGTCTGCATCAGGACTAACCCTTCCTTTATACCTAAAGTGGTGTCCAGTGTGGCTCTCAACCAATCTATCCATTTACCTACCTTCTCCCTAATCCCGAAAATAAAGGTGAAAAGATCCTGCACTCCTTGCATGTGCACAGACAGCTCAGAGTCTAGCTTGATAGGACCAAGCCCTTTAGGAACTCTGACCAGTTACTAATCAGTTTTGCACCAGGGGCAGAGGGCAAGGCCATTTATAAACAAACAGTTTCCAAATGGATAGCACACTGTATCCATTTCTGCTAAAAAACACCATGGGAAACGAACCCCTCAGGGGATCAAAATGCATTTCACTAGGGCAACTTCTGCCTCTACAGCATTCCTCAGGGGAGTCCCTACCAGGGACATTCTGGAAGCTGCTATTTGGAGTTCTGTACACACCTTCACCAAGCATTACCACCTGCCTATCTTTTCCAAATCCAGGGCAGGTTTTGTAGCAGTGGTCCTGCAGGGCATACTAGCCAGCCCCAACTCTTCTTGACTGCCTCCACCCTTTCTTCAGCTTTGGGAATCAACCCAAGTGTGATGACTGCAACAGTGAAACATGAACATAGTACAGTTGTGTACACTTACCGTAAATGTAGATGTTCGAGTGTATTCACTGTTGTAGTCCTGGTTTCCCACCCTCCAGCCCCCTTGTCTCTCTCTCCTCTATGTCTATTACTCACCCCCTACCGGGCTGTTGGTATTTATTTTTTTACTGGTGGTGTTTTTCCTACCATAACTTAGCTCCCTGTTTGGGAGGGCTCCGGACATTTGGGGCAAGAAAAACTGATATTTGCTGCCTGTTTTTATACCCCCTGATGACCTGACGTCAGACCTGAAGCAATAGCAACTGAAGCAGAAATACTAAGTCTCTGGTTTTCGGGCCGACTGAGGGTTACCTGCAGGCAGATAACCCATGTGTGATGACTGCAGCAGTGAATACACTCGAACATTTACATTTATGGTAAGTGTACACAACTGTACTTTCAGTGTAGAGCAATGTGAGGCTAATGTTAACATACAGTGTTTTACATACAGTAGTAGCATAATGGGAATATGTGATATTATAAAACAGAATTGTAATGCTTTGTTGACAGATGAAAAAATAGCCAAGGTAGTGGGAGAAAAAACAGTTTTTGGCTTTAGAAGAAATAAAAATCTGAAGGATTTATTATGTCATGAAGGGAAGACAGAGAAAAGTAAGAACAATTTTACACAACGCACAGGTACACGAAAGTGCAGAAATTGCAAAGCATGTGAGTACATTGTGGAGGCAGAATCCTATGTGCACCCTGTATCAGGAAAACAATATTGTTTTTATTTGTATGCAGATTGTAGAACAAAGAATGTTGTTTACCTGGGTGTCAGGACTACAGTTCATTCTATGTATGAAAAACTAATTGCATGCTGAAAAAGAATTCTGAACCATTTGTCCTATGTAAGGTTAAAGCATGAACACAGTGAACTTTTCCATCACATTTCTAAGTATGAAAATCATAAGCTTAAGTTTATGGTTGTGCAATGTGTAAATAAAAGCAAAAGGGGAGGTGGTTTGATTAATGAGACAGAATTGAATGAAACTAAATGGATCACTGAGCTAGCAGCATACAAAACCCCACGTTTAAATGGAGTTATACTTTTAAGACCTGCACTAAAAAAAATGAGGGTACGATACTGAATGTTAACTGAAGAGCTGTACAAAAACTGCAGTTTCATTTGAGTTTTGTATCTGAAGAAGGGCTTGGTCCTGAAAGGGCTCATTCCTGTGTTTTTAATTGTGTTTTAAATAAAAGTTTTGAAGCTGTTCAGCTTGGTGGCTAGTACCTGCTTTTTTTCTTCTTTCCTAAACCTCTTCCTGCAAGTGCAAACCTTCAGGATGCTCACCTTGCAAACTCTGTTCCTCTTGATCTTGTCTCAGGGATTCATGGCCACCTTGGACATCAAGGATGCCTGTCTTCATATTCCCATAATGCCCATGTTCAGAAGATTCCTTCGCTTCTCTGTGTCCTCGTCTCATTATCAATTCTCAGCCTTGCCGTTTGGTGTCTCTACAGCACCATGAGTGTTTACCGAATGCCTAGCACCAGTGATTGCCTTCTGCAGGACCCAAGGGAGCCAAATTCCCCTACTTAGATAACCTGTTCATTCAGGCAGATTGCAGAGAAACCCTCCATCTTCACCTGCAGACAACACTGACACTCTTGCAGGCATTGGGGTTTCCAGTAAACTATTCCAAATCCAACCTGACTCCTGCGCAAGACCACCTGTTCCTAGGGTGCAGGATTCGGACAGACATGATGAAGGCATTCCTATCCCCCAAGAAGGTACAAGACATAACACAATACCTCATCTTGGTTCTTCGCACCAAAGAAATGACTGCCAGGCAATACCCAAGACTCCTATGCCACATGGCCTTCACTATTCCAATGCTGCCATTGGCAAGGCTTCACATGAGGAAACTCCAGTGGTACCTCAAGTCCTTCTGGAGTCTCTCTCACCCACTGGAACACAAAATCCCCTTGTTGCCCTGCCTAAAGAAAGATATGCTATGGTGGTTGAACCAGATGAATCTTAACCTAGGTCTTACCTCTGCAGCCACCCCTGCCTACGCAGGAGATGTGCACAGATGCATCAGACCAAGGGTGGGGAGCAACTTTGGGCCCGCTAAAGGACCAGAGCTCCTGGCCGATGGCCAACTTACAGTGGCACATCAATGTATGAGAAATGAGAGCAAGCCTTCTGGTCCTGAAGGCCTTTCAACCCAGACTAAAAAAGGGACCCAGTAAAACTCTTCACAGACAATTCAATAGTTTTGTGGTATGTCAGCAAACAAGGGGGAACAAAACCTTACTTGCTATGCAGACTAGCTCTCCTGGTGTGGGAGATGGCCACGCAACTGGGGATAACACTTCAGGCAATGTACTTCTCTTCAGAACAGAACTGTCAGGCAGACACATTAAACAGGTCTATGTCACAGTCCCATGAATGGATGCTTCACACGGATGTTTTCTTGGACCTAGTCCACAAATGGGGTACACTTCAAATTGACCTGTTTGCCTCCCCGATGAACAGGCAACTTCCTTCATTCTGTACCAGACTGCCCATCCCTCTGGCAAGGGCAAATGGATCCCTTTACAATCTCATGGACGGGTTTGTTTCTCTATGCATCCCCCCCTCTCATTCAGACGGTCCTACTAAAGATCCAGCAGGACAAACCAAAAATCTTGCTAGTGACTCCCTTTTGGCCAAGACAGCACGAGTTCCCCCTCATTGTGCATTTAGCCAAAGGCAGTCACCACAAGTTACCCCACAGAGTGGGCTTAATCACACAGGACAAGGGATCTCTAATCCACTCACACTGGCAATCCCTTCAGCTCATCCTGTGGGTGATAGAATTCTGATTCCTTACAAACACCTATATAATGAGGACATGCTTCCTGTCCTGCATGAGGCCCGGAAACCTAATGCTAGGAGATCTTTTGTATCCAAATGGAAAAGATTCTCCCTATGGTGCCTTCAGACAGCTGGACCCCTTCCAGAGCTAGTTTCCCTTGGTACTGTCTTACCTGTGGGAGCTCGTACAGGTAGGGTTACCTACTCCTCTGTCAAGGCTCACCTCTTTGCCATTTCAACTGTCTGCCTGTGGATCCCCCTTTGGCTTCCAGGCTACCTGTGAAGCTGTTCTTTAAAGGAGTGCTACACCCCAGGCCACCCAAGCCCCCCCCCCCCAGACCTGAACCATGGTGCTAGAGAAGCTCTCAGTGCCTCCCTTTGAACCAGCATCCAAGGCAGCACTTGGAAAACAATCCTCCCTCTGGCATTAACTTTTGCTAGGAGGGTCTCTGAGTTGCAATCCCTCATGTCAATTCCCCCCTTTATTTTCCACAGAGATAGGGTAACCTTTAAGACTAATCCCTCCTTCATGCCCAAGGTGGTCAATGAACTCTCTAAATCAAGCAATCCACCTTCCCACCTTCTTCGCCCATCCACAAAATGACAGTGAGAGAGTCTTGCCTTCTCTTGATGTGCACAGGCAGCTCAGGCTTTACTTGCACAAAACCAAGTCCCTGAGGAAATCTGACCAGTTATTTGTCTCCTTTCACTCTAGGCACCTGGGGAAGTTAGTTATGAAGCAAACTATTTCTTTCTGGATTTCCAGACCTATTACCTTTTGCTATGCACATCATGGGAAATCATTGGGGCACAAGGTCAGGGCACACACTGTGCTATGGCCATGGCCTCCTCGGGAGCCTTCTTCAGAGGTTTGGAACCTCCTCCATTCTAGAGGCAGCCACTTGGACATTGGTCCACACATTCAGCAAACATTGCAAACTTAGAACAAACCTCTAGTTCCAGGGCAATCCTCCATGGGATTCCTAGAGAATTCATCAAGACTACCACCCTCTTGCTCACATTGAGCTTTGGCACTCAGAGTACTGAATATCACAACTTGTGAATAGAAGGACATAGAGTAGTTGTGTAAAAATCTTACCATAACCATAGATGTTCTTCGTGTTTCACTGTTGCAGTCCTCACATTTGGGTTATCTGCTTGCAGACGCCCTCAGTCGACCCGATTAACAAAGTCTTGGGTCCTGCGTCAGTTGCTGTCCCTTCTTCTGTGACATCAGGGGTATAAAACATGCAGCCGACGCCATTACATCAGTCTTTTTTGCCGTGCGGTGACTGAAGCAGTTTGCAAGTGCCGGTCGGCAGACTCCTGAAATTTTCGTTTTCAAGTTTCAGAACCGAAGTCTTCAACTAAAAGCTAAGTACCCTGTTGGAGAATCTTTTTCTTGCTCTTAACCGATGTCAGTAAAAGTAAATGCATTACTTGTGGAAATCAAATACCTCAATGATTTTAATTTGTACTGTTTTCCTTGCCTAGGCCCTGACCACGACGTACCTCGCTGTCAGGTTTGTGCCTTATTTAAACCACAAACTGTCGGTCGTCTGTATATTTTCACTTCTAAATATTTTGGTGCTCGGTTCAATTATCCTGATATGTCTTCGGTAAGCCATCCGACTACCGACATTCCAAAAAAAAAAACACAAAGATAAAGACAGAGACAGGCCGCCTAGGTCCAAAGCTGCCGACGACTCTTCTAAGCCAGTTGCCAGTTCGACGGTACTCGGGCACTTTCACAGCCCCTGATGTTCTCCGTGTTTCACTGTTGCAGTCATTGCATTTGGGTACTCTGTTGGCAGGTTGCCCTCAGTCGGCCTGATTAACAGAGTATTGGGTCCTGCTTCGGTTGCTGTCCGTTCTTCCATGATGTCCGGTCCTCAGCCATTACATCAGTCTTTCTTGCCACGCGGTGCCCGAAGCAGAAGCAATTCGCAAGTGCCGGTCGGCCGACTCCTGAAATTTTCGTTTTTGAGTTTCAGATCCGAAGTCTTGAACTAAAAAGCTAAGTACCCCATTGGGGAAACTTTTTCTTGCTCCTTACCGATGTCAGTAAAAGTTAATAATTGCATTACTTGTGGGAAGCAAATACCTTATAAGGATTTTCAGTTGTACTGTATTCTTTGCCTAGGCCCTGACCACAACGTACCTTGCTGTCGGTTTTGTGCTTTATTTAATCAACGCACTATCAAACGTCTGTACATTTTTGCTTCTAAATATTTTGGCTCACGCTTTAATTATCCAGAAATGTCGTCGGTTAGCAATCCGACTACCAGAATACCTAAAAACGCAAAGAAAAAGAGACAGGCCATTGCAGTCCAAAACTGCTGACGACGCTTCTAAGCCACTCGCCAATTCACCAGTACTCAGTGAGGCGCTTTTGCAGCCCCTGATACCCATTACTTCTGATTCGCAGGCCTCTACTGAGACGCATTCGGAGTCTGGTATGCCGCAAGATGCTTCAATTATGGAAACCCTGGATGTCTCTACCTTGGATGGGTCCAGAGCTGCTGTGCAGGCACTGGCTTCTGAGGGTATTCGCAGGCCTACAGATTTGTATATTAGACCGACGCTATCTTCAAAACTAAGGCCAAAATCACGACCTTTGCCTAAAAAAACGACGTCTGGGCTGCATGTGCAGGCCCCTATACGTAAAAAACAAATTATCAAAATGGCTGAAGATTTAATTACTCTGATCAGGGGTAGCCAACCCCCCCCCCCCTTCTAAGAGGCCTAGGCAAGACATTGATTATGAATCTTCTGAACAGGATTCTATTTCTTCTGACTCTTCTAATGAACAGGAATTGTCTATACCTACTTATGAGGACTCTGATGCAGAAGATTCCTTTCCTTCTGCTTCTTCCCTTGAGGATTTTTCTTTTGGGGAAACTTTACATACCTTAAGGGAACATTTCCACTTGGAAAGTCAGGATTTTTCTGAATCTAAAAAGAGACTTGGGGATTTTCTTCTTCCTCAGCATAGGCCTTTGGCTATACCTCCTGTTCTAGACATTGTTGATTTTTTTTTCAGAATCTAGTATGACTCCTGATTCTCTGCCTCCGGCTCCTTGTAAGCCAGACAGATACTACAGGGTTCCTGACTCCCACAAATTCCTTTTCAAAAATCCTGTTGCAGATCCTGGAACCATTTTTCAGGATCCCAAGAGCATTAAGGCTTCTAATGCTAAATATCCTACCCCTTCTGATATTGATTCCAGGATGCTTCTGCAACCCTGGCAATCAGAGCTTTAAACTTGTCAATTTCATATGCTAAAATATCAGCAACATATCACAGGACTGCTTAAACAGAAAATGATGTTAATTTCTGACTGTGTGGAAAATATAGATTTACAGGATTTATTACATTCAGCTGAACAAGTTGGAAAATATACTTTGCAATGTGGTTTTAATTCTTTGGAGGCCTCTTGCATGGCTGCTGTATCTGGGGCTGTGCTAAGAAGGCATGCTTGGCTCAGAGCAAAGTCTGCCTGATCATGTTAAAGCAGAATTGCTAGATGCTCCTTTACAACAGGACCGTCTCTTTGGTAATAAGGCTGAAGAAGTTCTAAAAAAGATGGAAGATAAAGCTACATCTATGCAAACTGTGAAAGATTTCTTACAAGTACAACCTCCAAGATTTAATAGACACTGGCCTACTAAAAACTGGTCCTTTCCAGTTCCTTCGAGAGCCACTCAGGTCAAACCCAGACATTCCAAAGGCACCAGGTTTCAGTCCCAAGGGACTTTCAGAACAAAACAATAGGGTGCCTCCTCTTCCAAATCTAGAAACAACAAGACACTTTCCTATGGTAAGCAGTCTCAATGACTTCCCTTTACACTTACCAAGCACTTACCTTTTAGCCGCCCCTTTGGGGGGAAAACTGGCTCTTCATGCAAAAAACTGGCAACTTATAACCCAGGACAAATGGGTTTAAAATATAGTATCCCAAGGATATAGATTTCATTTCCACACATTGCCAATTCCAAACGGATGGCCAGATCTGGCCCCAAATCAGTGGGCAGAGGCCCAGAAACAAGTACTTTCCCTCATGAGCATGGGGGCTATTCAACTAGTACCAGAAGAGGAAGAGGGACAAGGTTTCTATTCAAGACTTTTCCTGGTACCCAGAAAAGACAAATATTGGCGTCCAAGTCTGGACTTAGCTACTATAAACACCTTTCTGGACATCCCAAAATTCAAGATGCTGATTCTCCACCAGTTACTTCCTATGCTAGGCAAAGAGGCTTAGCTGCATATCCCAATCAGGGAATCTTGCAGAAGATGCCTCCACTTCAAAGCAGGCTTCTTGCATTACCAGATGTTCATCGTGTTTCACTGTTGCAGTCATGACTGTAGGGTTCTCCCCTGCCGGCAGGCAGTCCTCGGTCAGCCAGAATCCCAAAGTCTGGGTCCGGCGTCGGCTGCTCAGTCATGCTCCCTGACGTCAGAGCACCAGGGGTACAAAGCTGACAGCCGACGCCATGTTCTCCAGTCTTTCTTGCCGTGCGGTGATAGCTGTTCGCAAGTGCCGGTCGGCTGACTCCTGACAATTTTTTCTAACGTACTTTAGTCCGAAGACTTTCTTCTCCCCTGAGGATTTCTCTTTTGAGGAAACTTTGCATGAGATAAGGGAACATTTTCACTGGGAAGGACAGGAGTACTCGGAATCTAAGAAAAGACTAAGGGATTTTCTTCTTCTTCCCCAACATAGACCCCTGGCTATTCCTCCTATTTTGGATATTGTGGATTATGCTTTTTCGGAGGCTAACTTAACTCCTGACTCTGTTCCTCCAGCTCCTGTTAAGCCAGACAGATATTATAGGGTCCCTGATTCCCACCAGTTTTTATACAAGAACCCTACTGCTGATCCTGAAACCATTTCTCAGGGTCCTAAGGGGGTTAAGCCCGCTTCTGCTAAAAACCCCATTCCCACTGAGGATTCCAGATCTTTAGAAAGATGGGGCAAAAAAGTGTACACTTCTGCTACTTTATCTATTAGGGCTTTAAACTGTCAGTTTCATATGCTGAAATATCAGCAATTTCTTCTGTCTGTTTTAAAACAAAAGCTAACTTCCATTTCCGCCTGTGCAGATGATAAGGAATTACATGACTTAATGCATGCCACTGAACAAGTTGGGAAGCATGGTTTACACTGTGGATTTGATGCCTTGGAGGCTTCTTGTAGGGCTGCTGCCTCTGGCACAGTCATTAGAAGGCATGCATGGTTAAAGGAACAAAACTTGCCAGATAAAGTAAAAGCTAAATTATTGGATGCTCCTGTTCAGCATAATGTTTTGTTTGGATCTAAAGCTGAAGAGGTGATAAAGAAGATGGAGGACAAGGCAAAATCCATGCAAACGGTTAAAGATTTCGTACAAGTACAGCCACCCAGATTTAGTAGGAATTGGCCAACAAAAAATTGGTCCTTTCCCAATTCAGACAGGTCTCAGAGGGGTAGATACAGACGCTCCCGAGGAAGGCCTCAAACGTAAGCCTCTTATAGACCAAGACAGTGGACTGCTTCCACCCCTAGGGGAGGAGAGGACAGGTCGCAAGCTCATAGAAAACAGACTCAATGACTCCCTCTGTTGGGCTGCAGGAACTTCTTGCCTGGAAGCCCCCCTCGGAGGAAAACTTTCTCTTTTTCACCTAAATTGGACTCGTATAACCCAAGACAAGTGGGTTCTGGATGTGGTTTCAAGAGGTTCCAAATTCCATTTTCATACCCTACCAAGACCAAGTGGATGGCCAGATCTTCCAAAACATCAGTGGTTAGAGGCCTTAAACCAGGTGGAAGCTCTCTTGGCTATGAAAGCCATAGAACTGGTTCCACTTTCAGAGATGGGACAAGGTTTTTACTCGAGGCTCTTTCTAGTCCCCAGAAAGCAAAATTCATGGAGACCCATTCTGGATCTGTCAGTCTTGAACACTTTTCTCGAGATACCAAAATTCAAGATGCTTACTCTACAGCAGCTACTTCCAATGCTGACCAAAAATGCATGGATGGTAACTTTGGATTTAAAGGAGGCATATTTACACATTCCCATCAGGCAGGAATGCAGAAAATACCTCAGGTTCAAGGCCGGATCGAGACACTATCAATTCTCTGCACTGCCCTTTGGATTGTCTACTGCGCCCAGGGTCTTTACCAAATGCCTGGCTCCAGTAGTAGCTTATTGCAGGCTCAAGGGAATTCAAATTTACCCTTATCTGGACGACTGTCTTATTCAGGCAGACAGCAAGGATGTCTTACTCCAGCATCTAGAATTTGTTCAGAATCTTCTCAAGTTCCTGGGATTCACTGTAAACATAAAAAAGTCAAATTTGACACCCTCACAACAGATAACTTTTCTGGGTGCTCTTCTAAACACAACAACCCAGATGGCATTTCTGACATACGAAAAACAATTACAGCTGGCTTCAACTTTCAAAACCTTGGCAACATTAACTCAGCTATCTGCAAGGAAATTCCTGCAGGCTCTGGGTTACATGGCCTCCTGCATCCTTCTCGTACCATATGCAAGACTACATATGAGGAAAATACAGTGGTACCTAAAAAGTGTATGGTCTTAGCATTGCCACAGTTTAGACATAACAGATCTCCGTCCTGCCTTGTCTTCAAAAGGAATTCCTTTCCCTTCAGTCTGCCTCCAGCCACTCAGATACTAACCACGGATGCCTCATATTATGCATGGGGAGCCCATTTTCACGGCATCTGTCTGCAGGGCCTTTGGACAAAGGGTCAGAAGCACCTGCATATCAATTTAAAGGAAATGTTAGCCGTTCACAACGCTCTATTTGCCTTCAGGAATCTTCTACAACCAGGACAACTACTGATACGGACAGACAACAACGCAGTTATGTGGTACATAAACAAGCAAGGGGGATCTCATTCCTATCCCCTTTGCAGACTAGCCATGAATCTATGGAACACAGCTCTAGCTTGCAAACTGGACCTTCAAGCTCAGTTTCTACCAGGGAAGCAAAACTTCCTGGCAGACAGTCTGAGCAGAAACTTGTCGGACCCACACGAATGGATGCTGGACACCGAAATATTCAAGATGATTACAGCAGTCTGGGGATGTCCTCACATAGACCTCTTTGCATCCTACCTCAATCATCAACTACAGATTTTTTGCACCAGGACATTCCACGAACTAGCTTGGAAAGTGGATGCAGTATCATTCAGTTGGAGAAACCTCTCGGGGTATGCCTTCCCACCTCTACCTCTTCTTCCACGGGTGTTATTAAAGATCAAACAGGACAAGCCCAAAATGATAATCTTGCTGGCCCCAAACTGGCCTCGACAGTTTTGGTACCCAACACTGAAAAACCTTTGTCTGGAGCCCCCTTGGGTTTTACCACAGACTCCGAACCTTCTGTCCCAACACCAGGGTCAGGTTCTGCACTCCCATGTCAAAACTCTCAGCCGGGCGGCCTGGTTAATCCAGGGTCTATGATTCATTCTCTCCTACCCAAGCAGGTTATGGGTGTCATTTTAGAAGCCAGACGTCCTAGCACTAGAAAATCTTATGCAGGAAAATGGAAAAGATTTTGCTCCTGGATGCAGGCTCAGGATTCAGATCCTCTTATTCCTAGCATTCCTCTGATTTTACTTTACCTGACAGACCTCTTACATAAGGGTCTCTCTTTCTCTTCCATAAAGATACATGCCTCTGCTATTTCTGCTCATTATAATACAGACCCTCCAATATTTTCCCACCAGCTCATGAGACAGTTTCTCAGAGGAGCTATGAATTTAAGGCCCCCTAGATCTCCACCCATTCCTGCTTGGGATCTCAACTATGTTTTGGAAAAACTCACCTTACCTCCTTTTGAGCCTGCTGCCACATCTGACATCAAGATTTTATCTTGGAAAACAGCCATCCTGTTAGCTCTGACCTCTGCCAGGAGAGTTTCGGAGTTGCAAGCTCTCATGGCTGTGGAACCTTATATTATTTTTCATCAAGACAGGGTGTCTTTAAGGACTAATCCTACTTTCATGCCTAAGGTGGTTTCCAAAGTGGCTTTAAATCAAACTATTCACTTGCCAACTTTTTCCCCACTCCTCAAAATAAGGGGGAAAGGATCTTGCATTCCTTGGATGTACACAGACAACTATGTTTTTACCTGGACAGGACCAAGGACATCAGGAAATCAGAGCAATCGTTTGTTTCTTACGCTTCAAGTTCCCAAGGTAAAGCCATTTCAAAACAGACCATTTCTAAATGGATTGCTCATGGAATCAGATTTTGCTATTCACACCATGGAAAGCAAATCCCAGGGAGTATAAGGACTCTCTCTACCAGAGCTGCTGCCACTTCAGCTGCCTTCCTCAGGGGAGTTCCTACCAAAGACATTTTGGAAGCTGCAACTTGGAGTTCAGTGCATACTTTTTCTAAGCACTACAATCTACCTCTCTACTCTAAGTCTAGGGCAGGCTTTGCTTCTGCAGTCTTGCAGGGCCTTTTAGCCGCCCCCTCTACTTTATGACCACCTCCCTTTTATTCTGCTTTGGGATTCAACCCTACAGTCATGACTGCAACAGTGAAACACGAACATAGTACAGTTGTATACAATTACCATAAATGTAGATGTTCGAGTGTCTTCACTGTTGCAGTCTGGGTTACCCTCCCTCCTGTCCCCTTTTATTTTTTCTTTTGTGTGGTTCCCTTCTTAACCCTTCTTCTGAGATGTATTTGCAAAGGATATGTGATTTTACTCATTTTGGAACACCTGACATCTGGGGCAAGAAAAACTGGAGAACATGGCGTCGGCTGTCAGCTTTGTACCCCTGGCCCTCTGACGTCAGGGAGCATGACTGAGCAGCTGACGCTGGACCCAGACTTTGGGATTCTGGCCGACCGAGGACTGCCTGCCGGCACAGGAGAACCCTACAGTCATGACTGCAACAGTGAAGACACTCGAACATCTACATTTATGGTAAGTGTACACAACTGTACTTTCTCTGTACTGCCTTTTGGCTTATCTATTGCGCCCAGGGTCTTTACAAAGTGCCTGGCTCCAGTAATTGCATTTTGCAGGCAAAGAAATATTCAGATATATCCATACTTGGACGATTGTCTAATTCAGACAGAAAACAAGGACATTCTTCTAAACCTTCTGGCGTTTGTAAGAACGGTTCTAACTTGTCTAGGGTGCACTATAAACGAAAAGAAATCACAACTGGTACCCTCTCAAAAAACTACATTCCTGGGTGCAAGCTTGAATACAACTGCCCAGATGGCTTTCCTTATGCCAGAGAAGCAAATTCATTTGGTGACTTGCTTCAAACAGGGGCCACAAAAACCCTGCTTTCTGCAAGGCAAATATTGCAAGCCTTGAGGTTCATGGCCTCCTGCATTCTTCTAATTCCATATGCAAGACTGCATATGAAGAAACTTCAGTGGTACTTAAAAAGTCTATGGAGTCAGCATTGTCACAGCCTGGAAACAATGATTCCTATCATACCTTGCCTGCAACTAGAGTTCCTATGGTGGGCAGAGGCCTGCCACCAAAACAAGGGACTGCCATTCACATCACCCCCTGCAGCCCAAACCCTAACTACAGACGCATCAGACTGTGCTTGGGGGGCTCATCTGGCAGGAGAGTGCATTCAGGGCAAATGGAGCCCAAGTCAAATGCACCTTCATATCAATCAAAAAGAAATGCTAGCTGTACAGAATGCACTGACAGCCTTCAAGGACTACCTTCATCCAGGACAATTAATGATAGACAACACCACGGTTATGTGGTACATAAACAAGCAGAGGGGGTACACACTCCTACCCCTTTGCAGACTAGCCATGGCATTGTGGAACATGGCCTTGACGTATCAAGTATAACTACAAGCTCAGTTCCTGCCAAGAAAGCTGAATACTCTGGCGGACGAACTAAGCAGAAATCTCATGGACCCACATGAATGGAAACTGGAACCACGGATTTTCAACATGTTGACATGCAAATGGGGGGGAGCCCAGACATAGATCTTTTTGCCTCACCCCAGAACTATCAGTTGGACAAATTTTGCACAAGAAGTCTTCACAAAAAAGCCTGGAAAGTGGATGCTCTATCCTTCAGCTGGAAAAAAAACTATCATTCTATGCCTTTCCCCCTCTCCCTCTGCTCTCCAAAGTTCTACTAAAAGTCAAACAGGACAAACCAAAAATTATTTTGATTGCTCCAGATTGGCCTCGCCAACACTGGTACCCACTTCTGCGCAGTGTGTCACACCTTCCACCGTGGCACCTGCCTCAGACACCTTACTTCCTGTCTCAGCAGAACAACCAAATTCTGCACACTCATCTCCAAACTTTGAATCTTGCAGCCTGGCTAATCACCTAAATTCACCCTAAGCATCCCTCAGGAAACCTGTGATGGATGTCATTTTGGAGGCGAGAAGACCTAGTACTAGAAAATCTTATGCTGACAAATGGAAAAGATTCTGTGTCTGGAATCAATCTCAAGGGATAAGCACAGCAGTGCCCAGCATTCCTCAGATTTTGCAATACTTAACTGAGATGCTTCACAAGGGCCTGTTCTTTTCTTCCATAAAAATCCATGCAGCAGCCATTTCAGCTCATTACAACACAGAACCTCCTCTCTTCTCTTATCCTATGCTAAAGCAGTATCTCAGAGAGGCAAAAACTTAATACCACCCAGGAGAGCTCCAACCCCTGCCTGGGACTTCAATTTTGTATCGGAGAAACTCACTTTCCCTCTTTTCGAGCCAGCTGCTACTGCAGACTTAAAATTTCTCTCCTGAAAAACAGCATTCCTTTTAGCAGTCACTTCAGCTAGAACAATTTCCAAATTACAGGCTCTTATGGCAGTGGACCCTTTCATCATTTTTCATGCGGACAGGGCATCTCTCAGGACCAATCCATCTTTCGTGCCTAAGGTGGTATCCAGTGTGGCTCTTAATCAGACCATTCATTTGCTAACTTTCTTTCCCAATCCACAGAACAAGGGGGAGCGGATTCTGCATTCATTGGATGTACACAGGCAACTTAGATTTTACTTTAAAAAAAAAAAAAAAAACAACGAACGACTTAGTGTAAAAACAAGGTGCATAAAACAGATACATAAAATAAAATGAACCAAGTTAGCACACAAATATACGTTTATTCAAAAATAGCAAAAAATAAAAATGGTTAGCGCTTTCACAACTACACTAGTTGCTTCATCAGACGTCTTATCTACCTATAAGGATTCTGATGCTGAGGAATCTAATCCCTCATCCCCCCCCCCCCCCCCCCCCAAGAGGATGTCTCTTTTGGTGAAACCTTGCATACTCTCAGGGAGCATTTTTGTTGGGATAGTCAGGATTTCTCTGATTCTAAAAAGAGGCTTAGGGATTTCTTACTCCTGCCCCAGCACAGGCCTTTAGCCATACCTCCTGTACTAGACATTGTTGATGATGCCTTTTTGGAATCTAGCTTGGCCCCTGACTCTCTGCCTCCTGCTCCCAGAAAACCTGATAGATATTACAGGGTCCCTGACTCTCAAGTTCCTTTTTAAAAATCCTACTGCGGCTCCTGAGACCATTTCACAGGGACCCAAGGGCATTAAAGCTACTACTGCCAAAAATCCTACCCCCATGCCTTCTGCTTCTCCTCTTGAGGATTTTTCTTTTGCAGAAACTTTGCTTACCTTGAGGGAACATTTTCATTGGGAGAGTCAGGATTTTTCAGAATCCAAAAAAAGGCTTAAGGATTTCCTCCTCCTTTCTCAGCATAGGCCTTTGGCTATACCTCCTGTTTTAGACATTGTTGATGTTTTCTCAGAATCCAGCATGGCTTCTCTTTCCCTGTCTCTAGCTCCTAGTAAGCCAGACAGATATTACAGGGTTCCTGACTCCCACAAATTTCTTTTTAAAAACTCTACTGCTGATCCTGAAACAATTTCTCAGGGTCCAAAGGGTGTTAAGGCTTCTACTGCTAAAAATCCTACCCCTTCTTATAGAGACTCCAGGGCGCTGGATAGATGGGGTAAGAAGGTATACACTTCTGCAACTTTGGCCATTAGGGCCTTAAACTACCAGTTTCATATGTTAAAGTATCACCGGAATATTATTGGTTTGCTTAAACAGAAAATTATGTTGATTCCTGATTGCGCTGAAAATAAGGATTTACAGGATTTACTGCATTCAGCTGAACAAGTTGGAAAACATACTTTGCAATGTGGTTTTGATTCACTAGAGGCATCTTGTAGGGCTGCTGTAATTGGGTCTGTACTTAGAAGGCATTTTTGGCTTAAGGAGCAATCCTTGCCAGGTCATGTTAAAGCAAAATTACTGGATGCTCTCTTAAACCATGACCACCTGTTTGGCAACAAGGCAGAAGAAGTTCTTAAAAAGATGGAGGAAAAAGCTAAATCTATGCAAACTGTCAAATATTTTTTACAAGGACAACCTCCAAGGCTTAGTAGGCATTGGTCTGCCAAGAATTGGTCCTTTCCTGCCTCTTCCAGACCTTCTCAGTCCAAACCCAGATGCAGCAGAGCTCCCAAGCTTCAGTCCCAGGGTACGCACAGGACTAAGCAGTGGGGGGGGGGGCTTCCATTTCCAAATCTTGGAGTAATAAAACTCCCCCTTAAGGTAAACTGTCTCGATGACTTCTTTTTAAAACGTCCAAGCACTTCTCAACTGACTGCCCCTCTGGGGGGAAAGATTGCTCTTCATTACACAGGACAAATGAGTTTTAAATAGTGTCCCAGGGATACAGATTTCACTTCCACACGTTATCAACACTAAGCGGGTGGCCAGATCTACCTCCAAATCAGTGGGCAGAGGCCCAAAAGCAAGTACTTTCTCTCTTAAGCATGGGGGCTATTCATTTGGTACCAGAAGAGGAAAAGGGACAAAGTTTCTACTCAAGACTTTTCCTAGTACCCAGAAAAGACAGTTCATGGCATCCTGTCCTGGACCTGTCCACTCTAAACACCTTTTTGGTGATTCCAAATTCAAAATGCTGACTCTTCACCAGTTGCTCCGTATGCTAGGCAAAAGATGCCTGGTTGGCAACACTAGGTTTAAAGGAAGCCTACCTGCACATCCCAATCAGGGAATCTTGTAGAAGATACCTACGCTTCAAAGCAGGCTACATGCACTATCAGTTCTCTGCACTGCCCTTTGGCATATCTGCAGCGGGGGTATTTACAAAGTGCCTAGCTCCTGTCATTGAATTTTGCAGGCAAAGAAATATTCAAATATTACCCATACCTGGAAGATTGTCTAATTCAGGCAGAAAGCCTGGACATACTTTGGAATCATCTGACATTTGTACAAAGGGTACTAACTTGTCTGGGGTACACCATAAACAAAAAGAAATCACACCTGGTACCCTGTCAACAAATTATATTCCTGGGAGCAAACTTGAATACAACTTCCCAGATGGCTTTTCTCACACTGGAGAAACATTCAGTTGACAATCTACTTCAAACAAGTGGCCACAAAAACTCTGCTATCTGCAAGGCAAGTACTACAAGCCTTGGGGGTTCATGGCCTCCTGCATTCTTCTAATTCCATATGCAAGACTGCATATGAGGAAACTACAATGGTATCCAAAAAGCCTATGGTATCAACATTCTCAGGATCTAAAAGCAATGATTCCTATCATACCTTGCCTACACCTAGAGTTCCTTTGGTGGCCAGAGGCGTGCCACCAAAACAAGGGTCTACTATTCACACTACCCCCTGCCACCCAAACCCTGACAGATGCATCAGACTATGCATGGGGGGTTCACCTGACAGGGAATTGCATTCAGGGCAAATGGATCCCAAGTCCACATGCACCTGCATATCAATCAAAAAGAAATGTTAGCTGTACAGAATGCTCTGACTGCCTTCAAGGACCACATTCTTCCAGGACAATTAATGGTAAAGATGGACAACACCACTGTTATGTGGTACATAAACAAGCAGGGGGTTACTCTTACCTCCTCTGCAGACTAGCCATGACATTGTGGAACACAGCCTTGAGCCACCAAGTGCATCTACAAGCTCAATTCCTGCCAGGAAAACTAAATACACTGGCAGACAAACTAAGCAGAAACCTTATGGACCCACACGAGTGGAAACTGGAACCAAGGATTTTAGACATGTTGACAAGCAAATGGGGGAGCCCAGATATAGACCTGTTTGCCTCCCCCCAGAACTATCAATTGGACAAATTTTGCACAAGGACTCCCCACAAACAAGCTTGGAAAGTGGATGCTCTGTCCTTCAGCTGGAAAAACCTAACAGTTTACGCCTTCCCCCCTCTGCCTCTGCTCTCCATAGTACTACTAAAGATCAAACAGGACAAACCAAGGATGATTTTGATTGCACCAGACTGGCCACGCCAACAGTGGTGTACCCCCTCTTGCCACAGCGTCACTGTTGGCCCCATGGCACCTGCCTCAGACTCCTACCCTATTGTCTCAGCAGGAGTACCAGATTCTGCACCCTCAGCTTCAAACACTGAACATAGCAGCCTGGCTAATTACCTAATCTCTCCTTTACCATCCCTCAGTAAACCAGTGATGGATATCATTTTAGAGGCAAGGAGGCCTAGTACTAGAAAATCTTATGCTGAAAAATGGAAAAGATTCTGAGCCTGGAACCAATCTCAAGGGAGGAGCTCAGCCCAATTTACCTCATATTTTACAATACTTAACTAAGATGCATCACAAGGGCCTGTCTTTGTCCTCCATCAAAATTCACGCCTCAGCCATTTCAGCTCATAACACAGAACCCTCCCCTCTTCTCTCATCCACTGCTCAAGCAGTTCCTCAGAGGGGCCAGAAAATTACAACTACCCAGGAGAGCTCCAATTCCAGCCTTGGGGCCTTAACTTTGTATTGGAGAAACTCAGCCCTCCTCCTTTCGAGCCAGCTGCTACTGCAGAAATAAAATTCCTTTCTTGGAAAACAGCTTTCCTTTTAGCAGTCACTTTAGCAAGAAGGGTATCTGAATTACAGGCCCGTATGGCAGTGGAGTCTTTCATCATCTTTCATGCGGACAGGGTGTCCCTCAGGACCAATTCCTCCTTCCTGCCCAAGGTGGTATCCAGTGTGGCCCTTAATCAGTCCATTAATTTGCCAACCTTCTTTCCTAAACCACAGAACAAAGGGGAACAGGTACTGCACTCCTTAGTAGATGTGCACAGACAACTTAGATTCTACTTGGACAGGGCTAAACCTCAAAGGAAATCTGAACAACTGCTGGTGGCATTTGCAGCAGGTGCAGAAGGGAAGGCTATTTCAAAGCAGACCATTTCCAAATGGATAGGCCATTGCATTAATTTCTGCTACAAGCATTATGGAAAACTATCCCACAGGGGATCAGATCTCACTCAACCAGGGCTGCATCTACCTCTACAGCCTTTCTCAGTGGTGTCCCTACCAGGGACATTCTAGAAGATGCTACCTGGAGTTCTGTACATACTTTCACCAAGCATTACCAGTTGCCAATTTTCTCTAAATCCAGAGCTGGCTTTGCCACTGCAGTCTTGCAGGGCCTTATAGCTGATCCTAATGCTATCTAAATTCCTCCTGACATCCTTAGCTTTGGGAATCTACCCAAATGTGATGACTGCAACAGTGAAACACTAAGAGCATAGTGTAGTTGTGTACACTTAACATAAATGTAGATGCTCGAGTGTATTCACTGTTGCAGTCCTGGTTACCCTCCCTCCAGCCCCCTTACTTCTTTTGGCTATACCTCTACTCTCCTTTACTATGCTCAAAAGCTTTTTGGTGTATTTGATTTTTTGTTGGAGGTATAACCTTGTATATTTATAGATTTAATTGCTTCCCTTTAGGGGGGCACCTGACATCTGGGGCAAGAAAAACTGACGTAATGGTGTCGGCTGCATGTTTTATACCCCTGACATCATGGAAGAAGGAACAGCAACCGACGCAGGACCCAGGAGTTTGTTAATCAGGCCGACTGAGGGCTACCGCAAGCTGATAACCCAAATGTGATGACTGCAACAGTGAACACACTCGAACATCTACATTTATAGTAAGTGTACACAACTGTACTATGTCCTTCTCTTCCATGTTGCAGGATTTCTTCCCTCCCTCCTAATCCTCATCTTCCTATAGCTTCCCTGACTGGATGGCACAGGACTAGCACAGCTTGTCTTGGGGCTATGGTCTGACTGGAGTGCTCAGATGTTCTTCGTGTTCCACTGTTGCAGTCATTACATTTGGGTTATCCTGCTGGCAGGTTGCCCTCAGTCGGTCTGAATTCCAAAGTTTTAAGTCCTGCGTCTGTTACTGTCGCCTCTTCCCTGACGTCAAGTCGTCAGGGGTATAAAAGATGCAGCCGATGCCATTTTATTCAGTCTTTCTTGCCACGCTGTGCCCGAAGCAGAAGCAGTTCGCAAGTGCCGGTCGGCCGACTCCTGAGATTTTCGTGTTCGAATTTCACATCCGAAGTCTTCATTAAAAGCTAAGTAGCCCGTTGGGGAAACTTTTTTCTTGCTCCAGACCGATGTCAGGAAAAAGTTAATTGTATTTGTTGTGCGAAGCAAATACCTCATAAGGACTTTCATTCTTATTGTATTCCTTGCCTAGGCTCTGGCCACGACGTTGCTAGTTGTCGGTTTTGTGCTTGATTTAACCAACGCACTATTAAGCGTTGGTACGATTTTGCATTAAGCTTTTTTGGGCGAAGATTTAATTATACAATGTCGTCGGATAGCCATCCGACTACCGGAATTCACAAAAAATTAAAAGAAAAAGACAGGCAACCGAGGTCCAAAACCGACGAAGCTTCTCCTAAGCAAGTCGCCAGTTCGCCGATCCTCAGTGAGGCGCTTTCACAGCCCTTGACGCCTGCTACTTTAGAGACACAGGCCGCTACCGACTCCCACGTGGAGTCGCCCTGGCCTCAGGAAACTCAAGGTATTGAAGCCTTCGAGATAATTCCTTCAGATGGGTCCGGAGCCGCTGAGCAGGCATCGGCTTCTGAGGGTGTATTCAGACCCAAGCAACTGTATATTAAACAGACATCAAAGACAGGCTAAAACACCTTTAAAGGCAAAGAAGCAAGTTCACCAGCCACAAAGGCCACCATGCCCAAAAAACAGATGCTCAAAATGGCCGAAGACTTAATTACCTTGATCAGGGGTTCCCACCCCCCTCCTGATAAGAGGCCTAGGCAAGAGACGGACTATGAATCTTCAGATCAGGTTTCCATTTCTTCTGATTCCTCTTTTGATCAGGAGTATTCTCTTCCCCCCTATGAGGTTTCTGATGCTGAAGAGACAATTCCTCCAGCTTCTCTTGAGGACTACTCTTTTGGGGAATCCTTGCATACCATGAGGGAGCACTTCCACTGGGAGAGCCAAGATTTCTCAGAATCTAAGAAAAGGCTCAGAGGCTTCCTTTTACTACCTCAACACAGGCCTCCAGCTATTCCACCTGTGTTAGACATTGTAGATGATGTAGTCTTGGAGTCTAGTCTGACCCCTGACTCTCTACCTCCAGCTCCTGTTAAGCCGGACAGATACTACAAGGTCCCTGACTCTCATAAATTCCTTTTCAAAAACCCTACTGCTGACACAGAAACTATTTCACAGGGTCCGAAAGGGGTCAAGGCTTCTACTTCAAAAAACCCTACCCCCTCTGACAGGGATTCTAGGGCACTGGATAGATGGGGAAAAAAGATTTACACATCTGCTACTTTGGCTGTAAGGGCTTTTAATTGCCAGTTTCATATGCTTAAATATCAGCAATATATCATGACACTGCTTAAACAGAAAATGATGGCTAATTCTGAATGTGCAGTAAACAAAGAAATGCAGGATTTATTGCATGCAGCTGAACAAGTTGGAAAGCATACTTTGCAATGTGGGTTTGATTCTCTGGAGGCCTGCTGCAGGGCCGCTGTTACGGGTTCTGTCATTAGGAGGCATGCTTGGTTAAAGGAACAAAATCTGCTTGACCATGTTAAAGCAAAATTATTAGATGCTCCTTTACAGCATGATACCTTGTTTGGTGTTAAGGCAGAAGAGGTATTAAAGAAAATGGAGGACAAAGCTAAATCTGTGCAAACGGCCAAGGATTTCTTACAGGTACAGCCACCTAGATTTAGCAGACACTGGCCTACAAAGAACTGGTCCTTTCCAGTCTCAGACAGACCTCAAAGGGGCAGATCACAGCCGCAAGGTTCCTACGGGTCTAAGCAGTGGAGTGTCTCTACCTCCAAAGGTGGAGAAGACAAATCACAACAGTACAGGAAACAGTCCCAATGACTTCCCCCTGCCTGCACCAAGCACTTATCTTCTGGCAGCACCCTTAGGGGGGAAACTAGCACTTTTTTCTCAAAATTGGCACATTATAACCCAGCACAAATGGGTTCTAGACATAGTGTCACAGGGCTACAAGTTTCATTTCCATACCCTGCCAAGAGCAAACGGTTGGCCAGACCTGCCAAAAAATCAATGGGCAGAGGCTCAGAAACAAGTCGCTGCTCTCATGGACATGAGGGCAATTCAACAAGTGCCACAGCAAGAGCATGGACAAGAATTTTACTCGACTGTTCTTGGTACCCAGAAAGGACAAAGCATGGAGACCAATACTGGACCTATCTATTCTAAACACTTTCCTGGATATACCAAAATTCAAGATGTTGACCTTACATCAGCTTCTGCTCATGCTGGGCAGCAAGGCTTGGCTCATGACTTTAGACCTAAAAGAGGCATACCTGCATGTCCCAGTCAGTCAGTCATGCAGAAGGTACTTAAGATTCAAGGCTGGCTCAAAGCATTACCAATTCTCTCCACTGCCCTTTGGCTTATCTACTGCATCCAGGGTCTTCACAAAGTGCCTGGCACCAGTAATTTCTTACTGCAGACAAAGAGGAATACAAATATATCCTTATTTGGACGACTGCCTCATACAAGCAGAGAACAAGGGACATTCTACTGCAGCATCTGACTTTTGTCTAAGACTTTTAACATGCCTAGGGTACATGGTCAACAAAAAGAAATCAAAACTAGTACCCTCTCAAGAGATAATATTCCTGGGTGCAAGCTTAAATACAACTGCCCAGATGGCTTATTTCACTCCAGACAAACAATGGCAACTGACTACCTATTTCAAGGAAATGGCAACAAAGGCCCAGTTATCTGCAAGAAAAATTCTTCAGGCTTTGGGCTTCATGGCATCCTGCATCTTACTAGTTCCATATGCAAGACTACATATGAGGAAAATTCAATGGTACCTAAAAAGTGTCTGGACACAACATTGCCACAGTCTGGAAACAATGATTATTCTAATACCTTGCCTGCAACAGGAATTTTGATGGTGGACAAAGGCTTGTCACCAAAACAAGGGGCAGCCATTCACACTACCCCCAGCCAGGCAGAGCCTAACGACAGATGCATCAGGTTATGCCTAGGGGGCACACATGGCAGGAAGAGGCATTCAGGGCACCTGGTCCACAAACCAAAAGCATCTACATATCAATCAAAAAGAGATGCTAGCTGTTCAAAATGCCCTGACAGCCTTCAAGGACCTACTTCATCCGGGACAGCTACTGATAAAGACAGACAACACCACGGTCATGTGGTACATAAACAAGCTGGGGGGAACTCATTCTTACCCCCAATGCAGACCAGCCATGACTTTATGGAACACAGCATTGACTTACCAGGTTCATCTGCAGGCACAATTCCTGCCAGGAAAGGAAAATACTGTGGCAGACGAACTAAGCAGAAACCTCATGGATCCCCACGAGTGGCAACTGGATCCACAAGTCTTCAGCATGATAACATTGGAATGGGGACGCCCAGACATAGATCTGTTTGCCTCCCCTCAAAACAATCAACTAAGAAGATTCTGCACAAGGACTTACCACAGACAAGCTTGGAAATTGGACGCTTTATCTTTCAGCTGGACAAACCTATCAGTATATGCCTTTCCTCCACTGCCTCTCCTCCCCAAAGTACTCCTAAAGGTCAGGCAGGAGAGACCAAAAATGTTTCTGATTGCCTCAGACTGGCTGCGCCAGTATTGGTATCCGATCCTAAGGAACTTGTCCCAATGCCCAGCCTGGACCTTACCTCAAATACCTCATCTACTGTCCCAACAAAACAATCAGATTATGCACAGCCAACTCAGGACTCTAAACCTGGCAACATGGCGGATAATGTAGCCATACAAGCCACACCTCTCAGTAAAGCTGTGATGGATGTCATTTTAGAAGCCAGAAGGCCTAGTACTAGAAAATCCTATGCTGGGAAATGGAAGAGATTTTGCGCTTGGAACCAAGCTCAAGGAACTGATACAGCTGTCCCAAATATTCCTCAGATTTTGCAATATTTAACTGAGATGTTGGACAAAGGCCTATCTTTTTCATCAATTAAAATCCATGCCTCTGCCATTTTGGCTCATTACAGTACAGAGCCACCACTCTCTTCTCATCCTTTATTAAGGCAGTACTTCAGAGGAGCCAAAAGCTTAAGGCCTCCACGGAGAACACCAACAACTGCACGGGACCTCAATTATGTCTTGGAAAAACTCACCTTACCTCCTTTTGAGCCAGCTGCTACTGCGGGCATAAAGTTCTTATCTTGGAAAACAGCTCTGCTCCTAGCAATAACTTCTGCAAGATGAGTTTCAGAGCTACAGGCTCTCATGGCTGTGGAACCCTTTATCATTTTCTATCCAGACAGGGTCTCTCTGAGAACAAAGTCTACATTTATGCCCAAGGTGGTATCGGGTATAGCCCTTAACCAAACAATTCATTTGCCAACTTTTTATCCAAATCCACAGAACAAGGGGGAGAAAAGTCTGCATTCTTTGGACATACACAGACAACTTAGATTCTACTTGGACAAAACTAAAGATGTTATGTGGTCCTATCTCGCCTACATTCTTTACTCACGGGTTCGGAGCTGAGAATCGGCCCGACTCGGCCAACTATTTCTCTAGCACAAAGTCTCTAATTGGCTGGGCTAACCCGGTATCCCAAGATGCCCCTCGCCCTAGCCCCAGATCTCGTTTGCCGCTCGTAGAGTTAGGATGTGGTCTCGCTTGGCTGTGGCTAAGTACCCTTTCAAATACTCTTTCTAAGTATTTTAGCAGTCTGTTGTCTTGTAAAAGCTATTTTAATAGCTAGTTTTCTATTTTGGCAAGTTTCTTGTGAGCGTTTGTGAGTACTTTGTTTTTTTTTTTTTTTTTTTTTTTTGTGGTATCCCTCTGTTTCGCGGGCTAGGCCCGTTTAAGTTAGAGGACCTAGTCCTCTCCAGTGTTGTTCCCTTGTAAAACTGTGCTGGTTTTGCTTTGTCGGTTAGTTTCCCTCCAAAGAAACGTTTAATTTAGAGTTTCCTTGGCCGTTAGTGTTTGTTTTTTCCCGCCTTCCTCTTGTGTCTGTCTCTGTTGGTTGAGAGTTGTGCGGTTGTTTACCATGTCTAAAGAGCAGAAAGAACATAAACCCTCTGGGTTTATGAAGTGTACGAAATGTGGCTATAAAATGTCCATTACATATGGGCTTTCCATCTGTGTTTGTCTTGGTGCTATTCACCTGCAAGAGTCCTGCAGTTTTTGCCACGTTTTTAGCCCTAGAGTACTGCAGGAAAGAAAAAATAAGCTGATTTTGAAGGGCCTGATTAAGCCCTCCTTTGAGGAGGCCTTAGATTCTTCTTCTTGTGCCAAGTGTAAGCCTTCTAAGGCCAAGAAAAGATCTCCGGCTCTGTCTGCCTCTTCGGAGCCACCGGAGAAGGTTTCAAAAGTGGATACTTCCTCCTCAACTCCATTGTCCTCGGGGTTGCAGGAGAAGGTTTCGGAAATGGATACTACCTCCTCGGCTCCATTGTCCTCGGGGCCACAGGAGGTATCTGTTGTACTGGAGTCGACCTTGGCTCTGATATTATTGGAACCGGTCACCCAGTGTCGGGCATGAGTCTACAGGTAGGAGATCCCGATCTCCTATTTCTTCCAAATCCTCTAGGCTGTCCGATTTGGATGTGGATAGGGTGGTCCAGAGGCTCCTGCAGTTGCTGGTGTTAGCAAAACTGTATGGTATTCAGGTAGGCAGATCAGTTGCGTTTTTAGATATTTGTTTAAAAGGGGATGTGAATGGGAAAGTGGTGAGTAAAGTACATTGGAAATTTGAAGATGGTATGCATTTTTTAGATGCTGGCAGTTGTCTTACACCCGATTTGTTGAATTCTCTCCCTTATGATGAACTTCTTCATGTGAAACGGCTCTGCAGTAATAGATGTTCTTCATCTCACATTGCTGCAGTCCTTACATATGGGTAGTCCGCTGTCCTCGGTCTGCCCGAATATCAAAGTATTAGGCTGACGTCTGTCAAGGCGCTTAAGACTGACATCAGGACGTCAGGGTACAAATGCGCATGACCGACGTCATATCCTCAGTCTTTTTTGCCGCATGGTCCGATGCAGAAGCAGCGTTGCAAGTGCCGTTCGGCGTTCTGAAATTTTTCGAATTCGGAGTTTCAGACCGAGTCAAAGTTGGCTAAGTACCCGTTGGGAATATTTTAGTTTTTCTTGCATCAGTGGTTTATCGGATGTCAGAAAAAGTGAATAACTGTATTTCTTGTGGGAAGCAGATACCGCATAGGGATTATCATTCTTTGTGTATTCCTTGTTTGGGGCCTGAGCACGGCGTTGTTGGGTGTCGCTTTTGTGCTAGGTTCAATAAGCGCACTATTAAGCGAAGGTTAGATTGTGCTAGGTTGGTCTTCGGGAAGCGGTGCAATTATAATATGCCGTCGGATTCTCCGGCGCCCGCTTCTTCGAAGAAGCGCAAAGACAAAGCAGCTAAACCCAGGCAAGAAGAGTCGTCCGTACCGGACGCCGGTTCTTTAGTGGCGTCAGTGGAACCGGTGGTTCCGACGGAGGCTTCTCTGGAGTCCCAGGGGGAAACTTTGATATTGCAGGATGTGGCCTCTCAGGAGGCAGGCCAGGCTGAAGGGGCTTCTCAGGTTACTGTACTCCCCTCCCTTCCTAGGGTGGTTAGGCCCTCTCCTTCTGTTTCCAAGGCTTCTCCCAGAGGCAGGCCAGGTTTAGCTTCTGTTGGTGTCACTCCTAGTTCAGCAGGGTCTGTGCCCAAGAAGCACATGCTTAAAATGGCAGAAGATTTAATTACTTTGATTAGAGGTTCTTTGCCCCCTCCTGATAAGAGGCCTAGGGTGGAGCCAGAGTTGGGGAGTTTTGAGCAGGCTTCGGATGTTTCAGAGTCTTCGGCTGAAGACTTGCAGGAGTACTCTCCTTATTCTGATTCTGATGCTGATGATTCGACTCCTTCTGCTTCTCCTCCAGAGGATTTTTCTTTTTCAGAGACTCTTCATTCCATGAGGGAACATTTTAAGTGGGAAGGTCAGGACTTCTCTGATTCCAGGAAAAGGCTTGGGGAATTTTTGCTTTTGCCCCAGCATAGGCCCTTGGCTATACCCCCTGTTCTGGATGTTGTGGAAGATGTGTTTGCAGAGGCTTCACTTAATCCTGATTCTTTGCCTCCTGCTCCTGTTAAACCGGATAGGTATTACAGGGTGCCTGAGGCTCATAAATATCTTTATAAGAGTCCTAGGGCGGACCCAGAAACTGTTAGTCAGGGACCTAAGGGTGTCAAGGCCTCTGTTGTAAAAAATCCGGTTCCTCCAGACAAAGAGGCCAGAGCTTTGGATAGATGGGGAAAGAAAGTCTATACTTCTTCCACCTTAGCTATGAGGGCTTTGAATTGCCAGTTTCACATGTTGAAATATCAAAACTATCTTCTTTCTCAGTTGAAGTCTAAGGTAGATGCTCTGGCGGAAGGCATTGAGTGTAAAGAATTGCAAGATTTGGTGCATGTCTCTGAACAAGTGGGTAAGCATTCTTTACAATGTGGTTTTGATGCTGTACAGGCCTCGTCTAGGGTGGCTGCCACTGGTTCAGTTCTTCGCAGGCACGCCTGGCTGAGGGATCAGAATTTATCTGACCATGTTAAGACAAGGATTTTGGATGCTCCTTTACAGTCTGATGTGTTGTTTGGTTCACCTGTGGAGTCAGTCTTAAAGAAAATGGAAGACAAGGCTAAGTCTATGCAGGCTGTTAAAGATTTTTTGCAAGTTCAGCCTCCGAAGTTTAGTAGGAATTGGCCTGCTAAGGGGTGGACGTATCCTTCTTATGATTCTCAGTCTAGGGGTAGATCTAGACGTGGTAGGGGTAGAGCTCAGAGTTCCTTTAGACCTAGAACAGGGAGTTCACCTGCACAATCTTCGGGTGAGGGCAGGGGCCAGTCCTTTCGTAAACAGGCCCAAGGACCTACCTTTTCAGCTGCCGGATCCTTCTTGTCTGGCAGCACCTTTGGGAGGAAGGTTGGCACTCTTCAAGGAAAATTGGAGTTTGATTACCCAAGACAGATGGGTATTGGATATCATACACCAAGGTTACAAGTTTTATTTCCATACCTTGCCTCCTTTCAAAGGCATGCCGGACGTTCCTCCTCAGCAAAGACTAGAGGTTTACAAACAAATTTCTCTGCTACTTCAAATAGGGGCCATACAACCGGTCCCTCTGCCAGAAGTGGGCCTAGGATTTTATTCTCGCCTGTTCCTAGTACCAAAGAAGGGGAACACGTGGAGACCAGTTTTGGATTTATCTATCCTCAACACATATCTGGACATTCCCAAGTTCAAAATGTTGACGTTACAACAGCTTTTACCTCTGCTGGGCAAAGATCACTGGATGGTGACTCTGGATCTCAAGGAGGCTTACCTTCATGTTCCTATCAGGCTCAGTTGCAGGAAGTATCTGCGTTTTCGGGCTGGGACTTCTCATTATCAGTTCTCTGCATTGCCCTTTGGCTTATCTACTGCGCCCAGAGTGTTCACGAAGGTTCTGGCTCCAGTGATAGCTTTCTTCAGACTAAGAGGAATACAGATCTATCCTTATTTGGACGATTGCCTGATTCTGGCCCAAGAAAAGGACGAACTTCTTCATCATTTACAGTATGTGATAGCAGTGCTAAGATGCCTGGGGTATTCTGTGAACGAAATAAAGTCCAGTCTAGTACCCTCTCAGGACATGTGCTTTCTGGGTGTGAGACTGAATACAGCATCCCAGATGGCCTTTTTGACCCCGGACAAACAAAAGAATCTTTCTCTTTACTTCCATCAATTGTCTCATCAGTCCAGGCTGACTGCAAGGACAGTCCTTCAAGCCTTGGGGTTCATGGCATCTTGTATTCTGGTGCTTCCCAATGCCAAACTGCATATGAGGAAGCTACAATGGTATCTCAAAATGTATGGACACAGCACTGCCAAGATATGGACACTGTCATTCAGATAATACCTTGCATTCAAAAAGAATTTTTGTGGTGGGCTCAGGAATGTCACCTAAACAAGGGACTCTCTGTGACCCGGCCAGAGGCGAGTCAGATTCTAACGACAGATGCCTCAGACAAAGCTTGGGGAGCTCATCTAAATGGAAAGTGGGTACAAGACACGTGGCTTGCCAGACTTCAACATCTACATATCAACTTGAAGGAGATGTTAGCAGTCCAATTTGCATGAATAGCTTTCAAGGATTTACTTCTTCCAGGGCAGGTGTTGGTTCTAACAGACAACACAACTGTCATGTGGTACATCAACATGCAAGGGGGAACGCATTCTTATCCTCTATGCAGACAAGCAATGATTTTGTGGGAGACTGCTCTCAGTTTACAGCTAAATCTTCAGGCAAGGTTTCTGCCGGGAGCACAGAACTCCTTAGCAGATGTGTTGAGCAGACAAATTATGGATCCCCACGAGTGGAAATTGGATCCTCATGTATTTCAGAAATTGACAGTGTTATGGGGAACTCCAGACATAGATCTGTTCGCTTCTCCACTAAACTACCAGCTGCCAAAGTTTTGCACAAAAAGGTTTCATCCCACAGCTTGGAAAGTGGATGCTCTCTCATTCAATTGGAGCAATCTTCATGTGTATGCCTTTCCACCTCTGCCTCTCCTCCCAAAGGTACTCCTGAAGGTTAGACAGGACAAGCCGAAGATGATTTTAATAGCTCCAGATTGGCCTCGACAGCACTGGTACCCATTACTGAGAAGTCTGATATGGGAGCCTCCATGGCTTTTGCCGTCGATTCCACACCTGCTGTCTCAGGAGAACAGTCATTTACTCAATGTCAAACTTCACTCTCTACATCTAACGTCCTGGCATATTCTGTTTTAAACCCTGGAGGGTCTCAGCTTCCACAGCAAGTTTTAAATGTTATTTTGGAGGCCAGAAGGCCTAGTACAAGGAAAGTGTATGCAGATAAATGGAGGAGATTTTTATTTTGGAGTACAGCAAAGGAATTTGATGTTTCTAAGCCTAATTTAAGTGTGGCTCTTCAATATCTTACTGAGTTACTGGACAAAGGTTTGTCCTTCTCCTCTATTAAGGTTCATGCTGCAGCAATTTCTGCTCACTATGACTGTGACCCACCATTGTTTTCTCATCCTTTGTTTAAGCAATTCCTTAGAGGGGCAAAGAATATAAGACCCCACGAGAGCTCCTACTCCTGCTTGGGATCTCAATTTTGTGTTGGAGAAACTCACTCTACAACCTTTTGAGCCTGCAGCTACTGCCGAGTTGAAATATTTATCATGGAAGACTGCTTTTTTGTTGGCCATTACCTCTGCGAGAAGGGTTTCTGAATTACAGGCCCTTATGGCGGTTGAGCCTTTCTTAATTTTCCATAAGGATAGGGTATCTTTGCGTACTAATCCTTCCTTTATGCCTAAAGTGGTTTCTAGTGTGGCTTTAAACCAAACTATTCATTTGCCTACTTTTTATGCAAACCCCCAAAATAAAGGGGAAAAGATTTTGCACACTTTGGATATACACAGGCAGTTGCGTTATTATTTGAGCAGAACTAAAGGGTTCAGGCAGTCTCAGCAGTTATTTGTTTCATTTGCTTTGGGTTCTCAGGGCAAGCCTGTTTCAAAACAAACTATTTCTAAGTGGATTGGGTTTTGTATTGCTTTCTGTTATTCCCATCATGGTAAGGAGATTCCAGCTGGGATTGGGCCTCATTCCACTAGGGCTACTGCCACTTCTACAGCTTTTTTAAGGGGGTGGCAACTAAAGATATTTTGGAGGCAGCTACTTGGAGTTCAGTGCATACTTTCTCTAAGCATTACCACCTTCCACTTTACTCTAAATCTAGGGCTGGTTTTGCCACTGCAATTTTACAGGGCATTTTGGCAGCTCCTAATGCTTTATAGTTTTGCCATCCTCCCTTACCTCTGCTTTGGGATTCTACCCATATGTAAGGACTGCAGCAATGTGAGATGAAGAACATAGTACAGTTTTGTACCTACCATAAATGTAGATGTTCGAAGATCCACATTGCTGCAGTCCAATTACCCTCCCTCCTTCCCTCTGTAGTTAGAGGCGGTTGTGTGGTTTGGGTTGTGAATATTGTGGATATTGTATATATTGTACATATGATTAGTGCAAGGGTGGTTGGTTGTTTTTTGCTGTCTTTTGGTTTTGGCCTTTCTTTTTAGGGTCTTCTGACATCTGGGGCAAGAAAAGACTGAGGATATGACGTCGGTCATGCGCATTTGTACCCTGACGTCCTGATGTCAGTCTTAAGCGCCTTGACCGACGTCAGCCTAATACTTTGATATTCGGGCCGACCGAGGACAGCGGACTACCCATATGTAAGGACTGCAGCAATGTGGATCTTCGAACATCTACATTTATGGTAGGTACAAAACTGTACTTTCTGATCTTGTGAAAGAACTTAATATAAACAGCCAAGTTATTTGTTAAGTGGGGCTATTGTAGGCAGAATGTATATGCTCTATTGGATAAAGGTTAAAGGGAGTTCCCAGAGGAGGTCTAGTAGGATAAGAACTTGGGGACCTACTAATTTTAGTGATGAAACAACACCTAGTCTTAAGGATTTATGTAGTTACCACATATGATGTTTTTGCAAATGAAGTAAAGGAAATAATCAAACATTATTGGAATTTTCTGTTGAAATTTAAAGAACATTCTGATGGGTTATGCAAAGCTCCTATATTCTCGTATCAAAAGGGGAAGAGTATTAAAGATATTTTAGTACATGCCAGTTTCTCTTCTCCTGATTGTAGAATAAGTCAGACACTGAAGGCAGTAGGTACATTTCCCTGTGGTAGATGTATTACATGTAAATATGTATGTAGAACATTTGATTATATTAATGGAGTTCATTTTAAGGTAAATTGTAAATTTTCTTGTAATACAGAAGGGGTTGTCTATGCAGGAGATGTCCTTGTGGCATGTTTTATGTGGGTGAGAGCAAGAGGGCTTTCAAGCTTAGAATCCAGGAACACATTAGGGACATTAAAAATGCCAAACCTGAAAGCCCTCTTGCAATGCATTTTAAAGATTGTCATAATACAAATCCAGATGGATTGGTGTTTGGATCTTGGTTCTACGTTGTTTTCTTCAGCTTTGCGTAGAATTTGTGGGTCTGCTTCATTGTTCCAGGACAATGTAATCTGCAAGGTTAGACTGGCACAAATGTATGTTAATATATTCACTGCATTACAAAGCTAATAGCCACCAGAACTGGGAGAAATATAGCATCAGAGGCATAATTAGGAAGGAACAGCAGTCTCCTTGCAGAAATATAATAGATTGTATTACCCTATCAGAGTTTAGAAGGGAATAAAGTGGTGTTAGCTTTGCTGATAATCAGCGATGTCAAAGGTAATGTATGGGTATCCCATTTTCAGATAGCAGTGATAGCAGCATGATCTTAACCGATCCAAGTCTTGGAGATTGCAATGATGTTAGTGTTGACTGATCAAAATGTGACAGCAAGTTTATTTACAGGTATCCCCTTCTCAAAACCTTGTTGCAGCAATGAAGTTATATACTTTTGATCCTAAGTCTAGAAGGGAATGCAGTGGCATTCCTGTTGCCAGTGATCAGGCTGTGCATTAAGTAATTTGCAGGCGTCCTCTGTATGTAAAAAAACAGAACAGGGAATATGTATTGCAAGTTTGAATTTATTTCACATTATTAAGTAACATCTGATTACCTACTGTTGTATATATCTTGGCTCATTTTCGCTTACCTGTATTAGATCTCACACTCGCACTCACGCATGCGTGTATACACACGGTTCCCTATCAGAAGCCTGAAACACTATAAGCTTGAAAATCAAAATCCTGAAACCAAAAGCCTGAAAATTCAAAATCCCGAAAACCCAAAATCCTGAAACTCAAAATCCTGAAAACACAAATAATGCTAATATGTCACTATACAGACACTAATATCTACCAACTGACCCTGACCCTAACCCTAACCCTAAGGTCCGTCAATATCCCACACTCACCTGACCCGCGCCCTAACCCTAACTCACTTAAACCGCCCCTAACCCCAATATTTGTCACTATTGCATACATGCCTAACCTGCGCCCTAACCTTAACTCACTTAAACCGCCCCTACCCCTAACATAAAACCAACCGCACACTCACCTGAACCCAACGCATGACCTAACACCACAGGGCTAACAATAGCAAAGCCACAATGACGTCAGTATGTCCATTTTGTGTTTTCAGGATTTTGAATTTCAGGATTTTGGGTTTTCGGGATTTTGAATTTTCAGGCTTTTGGTTTCAGGATTTTGATTTTCAAGCTTATAGTGTTTCAGGCTTCTGATAGGGAACCATACACACACACACACACATTGCTAGCTTATACCCCACCTATTTAAATCAATGCGCGCGCACACACACACACACACACACACACACACACACACACACACACACACACACATTGCTAGCCTATCCCCCACCTATTTAAATCAATTTTCTGGCACTTTGCTATAACTTTATATTATAAACTGTAACACACACACTCCTCCCAACACTTTACAACGTAAAATTGTCTATTGTGTAAAGTGGCATTATAATGAACAACCTTTTAGCCACTGTGCCTGTGCAAACATATTCACTGTTTTGTCTGTAACCTCTGTACCTAATATGGATATATACAGTTTTTTCTATTCCTACCCGTACATTCCACATCTTTACAGCACCTACTCCTTACCACTCATCTGCCCTACCCAGGCACTGTAGACACAAACCCACACACTCCCTCTTCTGTTATAACTGTTACTTTTTTTTTTGCCCCACTTTCATCTTCCTCGTCCTAAAACTCTACAAAATAGGCCAGTTAAACATAAGTATCTGTTTCCCAACCTATTCGGCAATCATTTACTAAATCTATGTGGTGACCTAAATCCAAACCTAGGCCTACTAAACCCTTAAAATGCCTCTACACCCTTCTGGGATCTCTCAACTCAAGATCTTCCATATCAGTAAATGTTTCAGGCTTGCTTCTTTACAGTATATATCCATGTAGTATGCATGTAGTAATGCCAGAATACCAAATATGGAAAGCACCAAAAACAAAAAACAATGGAGCACTGTATAGGATCAAACCCCATTCCTTCACCTTCCAGCTTCCATCTCTTCTCTTCATTCTTCCAGTAAAATCAATTTACAAGCTGCGTGGTTTTTTTTTTGTTTTTTTTTTTTAATCTTGAGCATTGGTATAACATTTTTATTTATTTATTTAATTATTTTGCAGCTAATGTACCCAGTAAATCCTACATTGTCTTGCTCTTACACATTTTCTTGGCTAGAGCTACCACACTCCTTATCTCTGTCATAACTAGGAGTCACACACACTTCTCTGCAGGTCTGATCTATATCCAGTCCTAAGCAATATAACTTTACTCCAGAGGTAGCCCACTACTACAGATAACCAAGTCGCACAACTTTTCTGGAGACACTCTATACTCGTACATCACCAGAATGTGCAACTCCTTACTTGCTCACATACAAATTCTCATAACCATAAGTACATCTGTCTGAAAATCAAACACCTCAAGGACTCTTGGCTCTGATCTTGCTCCACTCCCATCTGAGACCATAATTCAGTCGGTACCCTCTCATACTAGTTTACCCTGATCAACTACTGCTGTTCTCTACTCTGGTTATTTACTTTATTTCACTAGCAATGTTCTACTTACACAGTTGAATCACCTCTCTCTTTTACTTGTCCTCAAGTACATCTTTTTTGATGCAACAGCTACCTTCTGACCAATGATCCATTTTTGATATCTGCTCTGTTGCTTCGTATTGGTGGTTCAGTGTTTCTCCACATTTTATATGCTTGACATCAGTATTGTGTATTTTGTATGCTTTCTTTGCTTGCTATAATTACTGCATATCCCTTGAACATATCCAAGTACATTTTTATAATCTGGTGTGTGTATATATTTGTATTTTGAAGCTTTTGAGTGTATATGTTATATTCTGAAGCTTTTCTTCCTCAGCCTTTGCTGAAAAGGGGTGATTTTTGTTCCCAGTCAGACTATCCTGGTAAACAAATAAAATGGAAATGAATTAAACGAGGTAAGAAGGTTCTTGGTTACGGAGATGGGAGTATTGACGAGACTTTACTCACCAGTGCCTATAGCAGACTGTCTTGTTTCTTTGGATGGTGCTTTAAATTGGTGCTTCCTAATTTTGTGCTGTGGGTCTGTGGTGTGGCTTGAAAGACCCTCTCTTGGATCAACCCATTTTGACCCTATTGTGGTGCCCTTCCCAGGCTTTTGCATGAAAGATGTAGTCAGCTAGACACTCCTTGGGCTACCTGATTTTTCCATTGGAGGCTTGCTGTACCCCCTCCTGCTTCACTGGAGACAACACTAGGAGGGCTGCTGTCTGTACATTCAATTGCACTTACCTGCCTTTAGTGGTAATGGATCATTAATCAGAAGGTAGTTGTGGTCTGGTTTTTATGTCGTGTTGCTGCTGACGTTTTTCCCTGTCTTGGGAGGGCCACTTTCATCCTGCCTGTCATGGATGAAGGATGGGGTTAGGTGTTCCTGATTGGTGAGGGCTGTTTCCTACTGCCTTGTGTGTGGTGATCCCCAACATGATCAAGACTTGTGATCCTCCCAAGTGCTGGCTGCTCATGTGTGCATATGGAAGTCTCCCGCTGTATGCATCTGCTTGTGGTGGACTGCACTTTTACTGTTGCCTACTGTTATTGAGAGAGTGCAGATGTTCCAACCAGAAAATGACACTATTGTCAGTGTTCCACCCATTTGGATGGTTGTCTTTTTTCCTTTAAGGAGGTGCCTTCAGCAGAGCTTGTAGCCTGCCTTCCGAGTTTAACCCTCAGGACAATTTGGCCATTGATCTTACCTAGATTTCTTCTAAGTCTGTGTTAAGGAGTTAGGATTTTTTGTTTGTGATGCTTAGGGAGCAACCGGATAGGTGATTTGGGATGGGCTTTGACTCTACTGCTTACAGGCTAGGACCCCCTCAATAAAGATCTCTAAAGCTGTATATGTTCTGATCTCATTATTTTTGTACAATGAGAACTCTCCTTAAGCGTGTCAGAAATTCCTTTCCTTCCTTAGAAGGCCAGGCCAAACTATTCAGAAGTACTAGGCTAACTGCCCTTGTGGGCCATTTTAAGCCTCAACAGTTTTCTGTTTTGTGCTTGTAATAACCTTCCCAGCTGGTTATAGATTGGCCTTACCCATCCCATGGTTAGTTTTATATTGGCCCTAATGAAAATAACTGGGATCATGCCATAGATAATTTGAGGGGACCCATGTATAGAGTAAAGCCTTTAGGAGCCGCCTTTGTTAGTAGTACAGGGGTAGCCCTGGAGTAAATTTTCTATTTCCCATCCATAGGTCTAAGTTGCGCTTGAATATGAACAGGGATGAACTTTGTTTTATGTGGATGGGGTTCTGTTCCACAGCAGTGGTACCCTCTGAAATGCAGATGTCCCTCGTTCTGTTGATGTTGCAGAAGAGGTTTAGATTCTTAGACCAAGTATTTTTGATGCCATTTGACTTGCTGATGTGTAGTAAATCCTTCAGTAGTGCGTTGGAGGATGCCTTGTATGCCAGACACAGGTCACCTCTTAGCAGTTTGTAGGATACATCTTTAATGACAGAGCTTTGAGTCGGTCCATGTAGGACATGTAGCTTAGGTTTTGCATCCTTTTAGTAACATATCTGTGTGGGTGTTCCAGTAGTTGCTTGTGTCTGGATTAGGTACATGCCAAAGAGAGCATTTTATTCAATGACTGGCCTAATGAGGTCTGTGTAAAGGGAGAAAATGACATCCCTATATCTAGACACACTCCCTTTCTTTGTTTAGAAGCTGTGCAATAACGAATTACTTTCTTACAATAGACACACATTGGTTGACAGTTATGTCACTGTTCACATAAGTTCCTAAATCCTGAACAACTGGGTCAACTCTTAGGGGCATATTTCAGTGTGGTAGTTCCTTGGCGTGGATGACTTCCCAGAGGATAATTTAGCTTCAAACCATGATTTGGCACTATTTATTTGAGGCAAACCTTCCTACAGGACAACTAAGTCATTTGAGGATTTGATGACTGCTCCTAGCTTGCAGTCATCTGCAAACTTAGCCAGAGTCCTTTGGTATGGTTTTTACTTCAGAAAAGTAGATGCCAAACAGGAGACGCCCCATCACAGAATCTTGGGGGACTCCACTGGCGAATGGTCTCTTTGTGGAGGTAACTTCCCCTAGTTTGATTATCTGCATCCTCTCTGTGAGCCAGTTTGCAATCCAGTGGGTACAGGGTTTATTCCTAGTTTATTTATCTGTTCTACTGTGCCTGAGTAGGGAATTGTGTCAAAAGCTTTGGCCAAGTCGAGGTATGCAGTGTGTACTGTTTTTGGCTTCATCCATTGCTTTGTTGACCTTTTCAAAAAGAGGTCCATCAGGTGACTTGCCCTTGACATATGCAAACCGAGACAAGTCCAGTGTTTGAAGGTTTCTTGTGTCCTGATTAATTCCATGGTAAGTCTTTCGATGGCTTGCATATGAGGCTGGTCAGACTTGAGTCTGTAATTGCCTAGGTCTATAGAAGGTCCTCCCTTTATGCAAGGGAATGACAGCAGCTGTTCTCCATTCACTTCTTACAAAACTTGAGTGGAGGCTGAGACTGAACAGTGTTAGGGGTGTGGCTAAGTAATACCTCATACTATTTAAGATGCATCCAGGGATATTGTCAGGACCCATTGATGCAGTATTTTTAGCTTTTGATAGCGGTTTCAGTATTTGGTCTTGCGTGATAGCTGGACATGAGCCAGTTTCAGGTATATCTTGAGGGACAGACAGAGAAGGGAGAGAGTGGTAAAGTTGGAGCTAAACTGATCAGCTGGTAGGTTTGCTGTATCTTCAGCCTCAGTGTAGGTAACATGGTTCACAGTCAGCTCAGAGCATTGTTGCATTGTGCTTTTGAGATTACAGACACAAGTAAAAATGCCTTGTGATTCTTTGGCTTGGGTGTTCTCAAACTTGGCTTTGGTGGATTTTATTAAGCTCCTGAATTATTTCATTGACAAAGACTCTATCATTCTAGGAATTACTCTTACTTTTAGTCAAAATTGTAGCTAACAGACAGGATGCAGATAACCAAACTAAGGGAGGTTACCACCACAAAGACACCAGTCACCAGTGGAGTCCCGCAAGGTTCTGTGATGGGGCCTCTCCTCTTCGGCATTTATGCAGCTGTTTACATGCTGGCATAGTATTTCTTCATATTTAGATGAGTTAACTGGGTTTAGTAGGGATTTGAAGCTTTCCACTGCATCTCTTAGGAGTAGGTAGTTTGTCTTGGACATTTCTAAAGGTGCTTTGGGTGGAAGGGATCTCTGGTTTCAGTTTTGTTTTGAAGGAGACTGCTTTATGGTCAGACCTGATAAATGATGAAAATGCACAAAGCATGTTCCCATATTAGTAAGGGCAAGATCCAAGAAGATATTCCCCCTAGTGTGTACTTTGTCAACACAAATGCCCTGGAACAATTAGTCAAATCCAGGAATCCTCTATACCTGTCCACTAGGGGTGGTGTAAGTTTCCCAGTCTATGGTTGGGTAGTTTTAATCGCCTGAAAATGGTATTTGGTTTAATATTTAATGATTCTAGTTCCCGTAGATTACTGGTCTGGCTTCTTCATCAGACAGTTAGTTCTGTAGCTACTAATATATGGTACTAGACCTTTTCTGATGATTATTTGAACGTCAAGAAGCTCTAGTGCAATATGCTGCTGTTCGGTTTCAGTGTGTATTGGGAGGGCCCTGGAACATGGGCAGATGCATAGTAGTTTATCTTGTAGTTATGATAGGAATGTAGTTCCTCCATGTAGGTATCTTGGTTTGCATGGAGAATGAGTATGCTGTTACACTAAACATCACATTCCTCTGATATTTTTCAGCTGAAAGCAGTTATGCAGTTAAACTCTTTTGATGTGTGCCAGTTCAGCCGATTTGTACTCATTTTTTTTTTCATTTACAGATGGTGACTATGTTGGAGAAAGTAAAAGAACTTCATCAGCAATATAAAGAGGCATCAGAGGTGAAGCCTCCTCGTGATATCACTGCAGAGTTCCTTGTGAAAAGCAAACACCGAGACTTAACTGCTCTCTGCAAAGTAAGTTAAATTAAATACAGCCAAATGGAGCTTAGGCTAATTATTGTCCTTGCTGTCATCTGCATTAGTGATCATTTGCTTTGAGGACTGTACAATTTAGAGGTAACTGAAGGTGGAAGAGCATTGTTGTGGCTTTCCAGATGGATTTTGTGTTGTACTGAGTATATAATATAAGCTAAGCCACTACTAAAAGAACGTGATATCTTTCGTTTTTTTCCCCCGAGATAATCTAAATTCTGTAGTTTTTGTCTTTATCGCAAAACAGAATCAAAGCCCATCTTCAAGGTGTGTAGAAAGGCAGTGTATACAGCTTAAATTATTGTAAATAAAAGCAATAAAGCAATAAAGGCAGTATATACAGCATGAATTGTTCAAAATAAAAGCAATAAATGTAGTATATACAGCTCTGAAGTGTTCTAAATAAAAGCAGGAATTGTCTAATGAAGATTGTTATTGCATAATAGATTGCAACTAATTGCATAAAACTGATGCACAGCAGTGTCTCTGGAATGTATTAAATTAGTTGCAAGTTGTAATTATTTTGGTTCTGGAGTACTGTTACAAATGTGATTTGTAATTAATTGTGTGTAATCACACCTTCATTTTCCAAAATATTAGTGCACAAAATAGTCATACTTCAGGTTTCTATCTGATGTAGGTGGTTTCACTGCTGTCTGGATTGACAGGTAGTGATGTGTATTTGTATGTCTTCAGATGCTCATCATATTGATAACTGCTTCAGTAGCCTTAGCTCTATGGATTATATCCTAAAAAGAATATAACAGCCAACCAGCTTCCAAAGATTCAAGGCACCTTTCATGCACTTAAACTGCCAAATAGCTCATGCTGAGTTGATTGAAAGACAAGTTTTGGTGCAAAACCCTTCAGAGCTTTATTGCAGCTGAAGAGCACACTCCACTGAGGCTTTTGAGCATCGACTGTCTGCTTGTACTTTCCTCTGCTGGACAGGTAAGATGCTTGTGTTTCACTGTTGCACTCATTACAGTTGGGTAGTCTGCGTCAGTTGCTGTCTCTTCTTTCATGACATCAAGTCATCAGGGCTATAAAACATGCAGCCGACGCCATTACATCAGTCTTTCTTGCCGTGTGGTGCCCGAAGCAGAAGAAGTTCGTACGTGCCGGTTAGCCGACTCCTGAAATTTTTGTTTTCGAGTATCAGAACCAAAGTCTTCAACTAAAAGCTAAGTACCCTGTTGGGGAAACTTTTTCTTGCTCCTTACCAATGTCAGTAAAAGTTAATAATTGTATTACTTGTGGGAAGCAAATACCTCATAAGGACTTATATTTGTACTGTATTCCTTGCCTAGGCCCTGACCACGACGTACCTTGCTGTCGGTTTTGTGCTTTATTTAATCAGCGCACTATCCGTCATCGGTACATTTTTGCTTCAAAATATTCCGGTTCTCGGTTCAGTTATCCAGAAATGACGTCTGTTAGCCATCCAACTTCCGGAATACCAAAAAACGCAAGGAAAAAGACAGAGACAGGCCGTTGAGGTCCAAAACTGCCGACGACAGTCGCCAGTTCGGCGGTACTCAGTGAGGCGCTTTTGCTGCCCCTGATACCCGCTACTTCTGATTCGCAGGCCTCTACTGAGACCCATTCGGAGTCCGGTATGCCGCGAGATACTTCACATATGGAACCCGCAGATGTCTCTACCTTGGATGGGTCCAGAGCCGCTGAGCAGGCACTGGCTTCTGAGGGTGTATTCAGTCCTACAGACTTGCATATTAAATCGACTCCAACTTCAGGGCTAAGGCCTAAATCTCGATCTATGTCTAAAAAAAACAATGCTCAGGCCACATGTTCAGGCCCCTATGCCTAAAAAACAAATGATCAAAATGGCTGAAGATTTAATTACTCTAATCAGGGGTAGTCAACCCCCCCCCCCCTTCCAAGAGGCCTAGGATTGAATTTGACTATGAATCTTCTGAACAGGGCTCTGTTTTTTCTGACTCTTCTGATGATCTGGATTTGTCCATACCTACTTATGAGGACTCTGATGCAGAGGATTCCATTCCCTCTGCTTCTCCGCCTGAGAATTTCTCTTTTGGGGAAACTTTACATACCTTAAGGGAGCATTTCCACTGGGAAAGTCAGGATTTCTCTGAATCCAAAAAGAGGCTTAGGGATTTCTTCCTCCTTCCTCAGCATAGGCCTTTGGCTATACCTCCTGTACTAGATATTGTTGGTGTTTTCGGAATTTAGTATGGCTCCTGATTCCTTGCCTCCAGCCCCTAGCAAACCAGACAGGTACTACAGGGTTCCTGACTCCCACAAATTCCTTTTTAAGAATCCTGTTGCGGACCCTGAAATAATTTCTCAGGGGCCCGAGGGCATTAAGGCTTCTACTGCTAAAAATCCTACCCCTTCTGATAGATTCCACGGCGCTGGATAGATGGGGTAAAAAGGTTTATACTTCTGCAACCTTAGCAATCAGGCCTTTAAACTGTCAATTTCATATGCTAAAATATCAACAGCCTATCATGTGACTGCTTAAACAGAAAATGATGTTGATTTCTGACTGTGTGGAGAATAAAGATTTGCAGGATTTATTGCATTCAGCTGAACAAGTTGGCAAACATACTTTGCAATGTGGTTTTGATTCTTTAGAGGCCACTTGTAGAGCTGCTGTTACTGGGTCTGTGCTCAGGAGGCATGCTTGGCTTAAGGAGCAATCTCTGCCTGATCATGTTAAAGCAAAACTTTTGGATGCTCCTTTACAGCAGGACCGCCTATTTGGCAATAAGGCTGAAGAAGTTCTAAAAAAGATGGAAGATAAAGCTAAATCTATGCAAACTGTGAAAGATTTCTTACAAGTGCAACCTCCTAGATTTAGTAGGCATTGGCCTAATAAGAACTGGTCCTTTCCAGCTCCTTCCAGATCCACTACGGCCAAACCGAGACATTCCAAAAGCACCAGGTTTCAGTCCCAAGGGACTTTCAGAGCTACGCAATGGGTTGCTTCCACTTCCAAATCTGGAAACAACAAGGCACCACCCTATGGTAAACACTCTCAATGACTACCCTTTGAAATTACCAAGCACTTACCTCTTAGCTGCCCCTTTTGGGGGAAAACTAGCTCTTCATTCAAGAAACTGGCCACTTATAACCCAGGACAAACTGGTTTTAAATATAGTGTCCCAGGGATATAGATTTCATTTCCACACGCTGCCAACTCCAAACGGGTGGTCAGACCTGCCCCCAAATCAGTGGGCAGAGGATCAGAAACAAATTCTTTCTCTCCCAAACATGGGGGCTATTCAACTAGTGCCAGAAGGGGAAAAGGGACAAGGTTTCTATTCCAGACTTTTCCTGGTACCCAGAAAAGACAAAACATGGCAACCAATTCTGGACCTGTCTACTCTAAACACCTTTCTGGACATTCCAAAATTCAAGATGCTGACTCTTCACCAGTTACTTCCTATGCTAGGCAAGGATGCCTGGTTGGCAACTCTCGACTTAAAAGAGGCTTAACTGCATATCCCAGTCAGGGAATCTTGCAGAAGATTCCTACGCTTCTAAGCAGGCTGCATGCATTATCAGTTCTCTGCACTGCCATTTGGCTTGTCTACTGCACCCAGGGTATTCACAAAGTGCCTGGCTCCAGTAATTGCATTTTGCAGGCAAAGAAATATTCATATATATCCATACCTGGACGATTGTCTAATTCAGGCAGAAAACTAGGCCTTTCTTCTAAAACATCTGGCGTTTGTAAAAAGAGATGTGATAGTGTTCAATCTCGCCGTTTGTTCTTACACATGGGTTCGGAGCCGATCCTCGGCTCCGTGCCGGCCTCTTGCAAGCTCTGCATCGAGAAGAAGCTCGAGACAATCTAATACCCACAATCCCCCTCTGCCTTTACCTCAGATCTAGTTTGCCGCTGCTGCATTCGCATCGTTGGGAGCTAGCTCGAGAGTCTAAACAGCTAAGATATAACTTTTTGTTATATTTTATTAGATTTTCTAATTCTGTTTGATGTTTCAGTATTATACTGTATGATTGTGCTGTGGTCTGGTTGATTTCTTGGTACCGTTAATTAGTTTTATCGGTTAGATTTCTTTCGAGGCCTACAACCCTTCATAAATTTAACTCTATTTGACTTTATACCGGATTTGACAATTTTTATCGGATTTGACAAACTTTCACGGATTTGACTGCATTACTGAACTTGTCTTTTACTCCCATAATGTCTGATAAGGTGAAGTCAGGTTTCAAGCGTTGTCAGTGTGGACAGAAAATGTCAGTCACTGACAACCATAGTTCCTGCGTCTACTGCCTTGGCCCTCTCCACTTGCAAGAGGACTGTTCCATCTGTCACTCTTTAGTGGGAGGGTCATGACAGATAGGCGCAGGAAACTAATGGACAGAGGTCTATTGAAACCTTCTTTTCAGGAGGCTCTGGATGCTTCTGACCAGGCATCAAAGTCCTCTAAGGAATCGAAGACTTGGGAGCCCAAGTCATCGGCTCCGAGCTCTTCAGCAAAGGTTAGATCACCGGTTCCACAGACTTCGGGGCCGAGTGTTCAACTGGTATCTGTTCCTGAGCCTCGAGTCTTGGAACTGGTGATGGAGCTCTCCTTCGACCTTATTGAGGTCGGCTCCGTCTTCGGTTCCTTCGACCCGTTCTTCCTCCAAACTTTCTGATATCGATGTGGATCGCGTGGTGCAGAAGTTATTGGAGCATTCGGCCCTGTCCAAACTTATTTCGGTTTCCACCCAGTTGGTGTCGAAACTTGAAGGCCTCCCGGTATCTCCATCCATTCCTCCTCCGAGACCGATTCAGTCTTTGGAGCCGGAAGAGGCTGATCTACTGATTGTGGAGCCCTCGGGTCCAGAACCGTCCTTTTCTCGGTCTGTTCCTCTCACCTCGACTCCGTCGGACCCGATACCGGAGTCTCGGAGCCGACGGTCTGTCCTTTGTTCCGGGGCCGAGAGTCGAACCGACGTTTCGGTTCCGACTCTCCCCCTCGGGGCCACGGCGCGGATCGATTCGGCTCCGTCCTCGAGGTCGATGCCTTCGGTGCCCGTGTCGGGGATTCTTCCCATTTCTTCGGAACCGGGAGACTCTTCGATGCGGGACCCGGGAGCGTTCGACCTGATGAGGAAGGTGTTGTCTACCCAGACAACCACATCAGTGGAAGCAACCTCTCCTCCCCATAAAGGGCCGTTATCCTCATCTGCACCCACGGCCACATCCAAGCGTCGGGCACCAGTGTCTCAGCCACCCCTGGAGGGTGCCCCCTCTTCCTCCGAGGCTTCTTCGGATGCTCCCCACGAAGAAGTCCCTAGGAAAAGATTGTGTAAGAGGAGACACTTGGATTCTCCACAGGAATCCTTAACATCTGATACTGACTTAGATGAGGCAGAGGGGTCCCCTAAGTCACCTTCGGAAGATGTCTCTTTTTCGGACATATTGGAGATCCTGAAACAGAGAGGTGACTGGCAGTCCCTTCCCCCCTCTGAGGATGAGTCAGTTCTGCTGAAGGCATTTGGTGCTCGCACTTCTTCCTCCTGGGTCACTCCGCCCTTCGACGAACTAATGGAACTAATTGCTCGAAGGCGGGAGGCTCCTGACACAGTGGAACCAGTTCCAAGGAAACCTAATAAATACATCACGGCACCTCAGGACAAGTCCTACCTAACAAAAGGAGTTCCGTAGACGCTATGGTGGTGGCAGCAGCCACGAAAAGGAGATGTCGGAGTCTTCTTCTGTCCATCCTCCTAATAAAGATTCTAGGACGATGGATAGATACGGAAGTGCATTTTTAGTTCAGCGGCTTTTTCCATGCGATCCCTGAACTATTTGACCCATTTTACACGTCTACAGAGGGATCTAGTCAAAGAGTTGGGAGATACCCTCCAGGGTACTACGGATGCAGCTGTCTCAGAGAAAGTGACAGCGCAACTTAATACCCTTACATCGATTGTTAACTCGTCCATGAGGCTGATTTCCTACGCAGCCGAAGGTTCGAGTAGGGCAGCAGCTTCAGCGATTGCTCTTCGCAGACAATCCTGGATGCGCTTATGCTCCTTTGCGGAAGCCTTCAAGTCTTCCTTTACTAACGCCCCTTTTGACGGTGCCACTCTTTTTGGCCCCAAGGTAAAGGAGACCCTTACCCGGTGTGAACAGGAGGGAAAGACTCTGTCTGCTGTCGGAGTCCGTTTTTCCACCCCAACCAGACCGTACCCCAAAGGGCAACGTGGTGGAAAAATGTGGTTTCGAAAACCCCAAGGATCTTTCCCAGGCACACAGGGAGACGCCCCTCTAGAGGCAGAGGAGGGGGTAGAGGTGGAAGACGCCGCCCTGGCGGCAGAGGGGGTCCGCAACATCAAGGTGACAGGGAGACACTCCCTGGTAAACCTTTCCAGCACTCCTGAGAGGAGGCCCGACTGTCCTGCTCTGGAGGCAGTCGGGGGTCGCTAGCTTTATACCCTCAGGCCTGGCAAAATTTAACTACAGACAAGTGGGTAAAAGCGTGGTTACCAGAGGTTACAACATACCCTTTCTATCTCATCCCATTCCAAAGAAAAGACTCCCAGATGTACCGCCCCATCTGCGAGAGCCAGCAGCCATAGAAATTTCAAAGCTGCTAGAAAAAGAGTCATCCAACCAGTCCCAGCGGACCAGCAAGGATTCGGAACTTACTCAAGGTTCTTTTTAGTTCCAAAGAAAACAGGGGACTGGAGGCCCATTCTGGACCTAAGCTACCTCAATACCTTCGTCAGGAAAGAAAAGTTCCGAATGGTCACGCTTCAATCGATCCTTCCATTCTTACAGAAGGACGACTGGATGTGCTCAATAGATCTAGAAGATGCATACTACCACATCAAAATGGCCAGGGCATCCAGAGATCATCTGCGCTTCGGCTGGGGCCAGTCACTTTCAATTTCGAGCCCTGCCCTTTGGTCTGACCTCAGCCCCAGGGTCTTCACCAAATGCATGGCAGTGGTAGCGTCTCACTTGAGACGCCAAGGATTCCAGGTGTTTCCGTATCTGGACGACTGGCTCCTTTCTGCCACCACCCAGCGTCAACTATTACAGGCCAGAGACTTTGCTCTTCAACTGTGTGTTCACTTAGGGATTTCCGTAACTTCGGAAAATCCTTACTTCAGCCATCACAAAATATCTTGTTCATAGGAGCAGAATTAAACACACGTCAGTTGATTCTGAGGCTTCCCCCAGAAAGGATATTATCACTTCAGACTCATATACGTCTTCTACTCTTATCAAGGAAATCTCCTGCAAAACTGGTACTGAAGGTGTTGGGCCTCATGTCAGCCTCCCTTATTGCAATACCCTTGGGAAGGCTGCACATGAGAGTCCTACAATGGCTGCTGTTTGCACAATGGTCGTTTCAACAACTACCTCTAACACACGAGATTCTCATAACAAAGACATGCAAGAAAGATCTAAACTGGTGGCTTCAAACGTGCAACCTTTCCAAGGGGAGACCGTTTATGCTACCCACGCCCACAGTTACGGTGACCACGGACGCTTCCCTGATAGGGTGGGGGGGCATCTTTCAGGGACAGGCAGTCCAAGGCGAATGGACCAATTTGGAGTACAATCTGCACATCAATGTTCTAGAGTTAAGGGCAGTGTTTCTAGCGTTGCAACACTTTGCTCCCCTTCTTCCTCTGGGAACTATTGCAGTTCAGACGGACAACATGTCTGTAGTCTGGTACATAAACAAGCAAGGGGGAACCAAATCCTATCAGCTATGCAGAGAGGCCATGAGAATCTGGCAGTGGGCGGAGTCCACGGGTCGCTTTCTAATAGCAACGCACATCCCGGGGTCATCCAACTTCATAGGCGACAGGCCCAGCGGAGCAATTCTGTTACCGCATCTAGTGGTCCCTAAAACAGTCAGTAGCGAAAAGGATTTTTCGCAAGTGGGGCCAGCCTTCCTGCGATCTGTTTGCGTCTCCAATGAACGCCAAATGCAGGAGCTACTTTGCCCTATTACCCCCTCCAGGGGAAGTCCCCAGGGATGCACTGGTTCACGATTGGCCCCCGGGACTCCTGTACGCATTTCCTCCATTTCCTCTGATATCAAAGTTTCTCCAGAAAGCCAGGAACCTACACAGGACAATAATCCTCATTGCCCCATTCTGGTCTCGTCAAATTTGGTTTCCCTTCCTGAAGATACACTGCATTCGGGGACCTTGGATTCTGGACCCGGAGCCAGATCTGTTGACTCACTCGTCAGGGGTTCCCCATCCCGCGCTCCTGTCCCTCCATCTAGCAGCTTGGCTGCTCCAATTCCCAACTTAGCCAGGTCTGATCTTTTGTCACCAGCAGTCCAGGATATATTGGTGGCTTCACATAAAGCTTCCACTACAAAAACATATTCTAGCAAATGGAAGCGATTTGTATTCTGGGCGAATACACACCAAGTGGATCCTTTTATAGCCCCTTTGAATAAGATATTAGAGTTTTTAACGGACTTATTCCATCAGGGTGCTTCTCCTGCTACACTAAGAGTTCAATTGGCTGCCATTTCAAATTTCCATGTGGAAGAATGTGGAGCTCCTGTTATGGCTCACAGACTTTGTAAAGCCTTTTTAAAAGGGGTTTTTCATATTAGACCACCGGTCAGATCTCCTACGTCACCTTGGAGTCTAAACTTGTTATCTAAATTAATGTTGCCCCCCTTTGAACCTGCCTCTTCTTGCCCATTAAAATTTTTGTCCTGGAAGACTCTCTTTTTTTTAGCCATTACTTCCGCTAGGCGAGTATCTGAACTTCAGGCTCTTTCCATCAAGCACCCTTATTTGATCTTTCACTCTGACAGAGTTTCTCTTCGAACCAATTCATCCTTCCTCCCTAAAGTGTGTTCTATTAACAATATTAATCAGTCCATTGAATTACCCACTTTCTTCAAAAACCACTCCAACAAAATGGAGTATATGTTACACAAATTAGATGTTCACAGACAGCTAAGATTTTACTTGGATAGAACAAAAGATCACAGAAAAACTGATCAACTCTTTGTGGCTTTTGCTGATAGCAGGAAAGGACTTGCAGTTACCAAAAGAACTCTTTCTAAATGGTTAACGGATTGTATAATCTATGTCTACGATTCTTCAAATCAAACACTTTTGCACAAACCCAAAGGACATTCCACAAGGTCAGTGTCTACATCTTTGGCTCATGCAGCCCGCCTACCACTGGACGCTATTTGTGCGGCTGCTACTTGGTCTAAGCCACATACATTCATTTCTCATTATAAGGTAGACAAGGTTTCTAGGGACAGGGCAACCTTTGATTCCACTGTGCTCAAGAACGTCCTTCCGTGAGTTCCTCAGGAACAAGGAGCTAGGGACGCTACCCATGTGTAAGAACAAACGGCGAGATTGAACACTATCACATATAGAAGTTATGTCCTTACCATAACGTTCCATGTGGAGTGTTCATCTCGCCTTTGTTCTTACGGTCCCACCCTCCCACCCTTAGGAAGAACGTTCTTTGATGCCTGGCCAGGAGCATTCTGCTGCTGTTGCAATATTGTGTACATAGTTGGCATATATATTTATATATATATGTCTTTTTGGCTTATATATATATATATATATAGTTATGTATAGATTCTTTCTGTGTATATGTGATGTAAGCATGGATGTGCTCTCTCTATAGATTGGTTTGCTTGCAAACTAGATCTGAGGTAAAGGCAGAGGGGGATTGTGGGTATTAGATTGTCTCGAGCTTCTTCTCGATGCAGAGCTTGCAAGAGGCCGGCACGGAGCCGAGGATCGGCTCCGAACCCATGTGTAAGAACAAAGGCGAGATGAACACTCCACATGGAACGTTATGGTAAGGACATAACTTCTATTTCTAACCTGTCTAGGGTACACCGTAAATGAAAAGAAATCTCAGCTGGTACCCTCTCAAAAGATTACATTCCTGGGTGCAAGCTTGAATACAACTGCCCAGATGGCTTTCCTTACGCCAGAAATGCAAATTCATTTGGTGACTTACTTCAAACAGGTGGCCACAAAAACACTGCTATCTGCAAGGCCAATACTGCAAGCCTTGGGGTTCTTGGCCTCCTGCATTCTTCTAATTCCATATGCAAGACTGAGTGGTACTTTAAAAGTCCATGGAGTCAATATTGTCACAGCCTGGAAACAATGAATGTTTGTGTTTCATTGTTGCAGTCAATACATTTGGGGTAATCTGCTGGCAGGTTGCCCTCAGTCGGCCTGAATAACAAAGTCTAGGGTCCTGCGTCGGTTGCTGTCTCCTCTTCCATGACGTCAGGTCGTCAGGGGTATAAAACATGCAGCCGACACCATTTTAATCAGTCTTTCTTGCCGCGTGGTGCCTGAAGCAGAAGCAGTTCGCAAGTGCCGGTCGGCCAACTCCTGAAATTTTCGTTTTCGAGTTTCAGAACCGAAGTCTTCAAACTAAAACTAACTACCCCATTGGGGAAACTTTTTCTTGCTCCTTACCGATGTCGGTAAAAGTTAATAATTGCATTACTTGTAGGAAGCAAATACCTCATAAGGATTTTCATTTGTACTGTATTCCTTGCCTAGGCTCTGATCACAACGTGCCTTGCTGTTGGTTTTGTGCCAAGTTTAACCAACACAGTATTAAGCGTTGGTATATTTTTGCTTCTAAATATTTTGGCTCAAGATTTAACTCCCCTGAAATGTCGTGGTTAGCAATCTGACTGCCGAAGTTCACAAAAAATGCAAGGAAAAAGACAGAGCCAGACCGTCAAGGTCCAAAACCAACGACGAAGCTTCTCCTAAGCCAGTCGCCGATTCGCCGGTACTCAGTGAGGCACTTTCGCAGCCCCTGATACCTGCTACTTTTGAATCACAGGCCTCTACCGAGACCCATTTGGAGTCCAGTATGGCGTGAGATTCGCAAAGTATTGAACCCGTAGATGTCTCCCTTGGATGAGTCTGGAGCCGCTGAGCAGGCACCGGCTTCTGAGGGTGTTTTCAGGCCTCAACATTTTTATATTAAACCGATGCCATCAACAAAAACAAGGTCAAAAACAACTTCTATGTCTAAAAGAACGACACATGAGCTGTGTGCTCAGGCCCCTATGACTATAAAACAAAAGATCAAAATGGCTGAGGATTTAATTACCTTGATCAGGGGTTCCCAACCCCCCCCCCCCCCCCCCCCCCCCCCGCTAAGAAGCCTAGGCAAGACATTGATTATGAATAATCAGATCAGGTTTCCATTTCTTCTGATTCCTCTTCCGATCAGGAACTTTCTTTTCCACCGTATGAGGATTCAGATGCAGAGGATTCCATCCCACCTGCATCACCACCTGAGGATTACTCTTTTGGAGAGACTTTGCATACTTTAAGGGAACACTTTCACTAGGAGAGTCAGGACTTCTCTGGATCAAAAAAGAGGCTTACAGATTTCCTTCTTCCTCAGCATAAGCCTTTGGCAGTACCTCCTGTTTTAGACATTGTTGATGATGTGTTCTCGGAATCAAGCATGGCTCCTGATTCCCTGCCTCTGGCTCCTAGTAAGCCAGACAGATATTACATGGTGCCTGACTCCCACAAATTTCTTTTCAAAAATCCTGCTGCTGATCCTGAGACTATTTCTCAGGGTCCCAAGGGTGTAAAGGCATCTACAGCCAAACATCCTACCCCTTCTGATAGAGATTTCAGGGCGCTGGATAGATGGGGTAAGAAGGTTTATACGTCTGCAACCTTGGCAGTCAGGGCTTTAAACTGCCAGTTTCATATGCTTAAATATCAATAGCATGTTATGGGCTTACTGAAACAGAAAATGTTGTTGATTTCTGATTGTGTGGAAAATAAGGAGTTACAGGATTTATTGCATTCAGCAGAACAGGTTGGAAAGCATACTTTGCAATGTGGTTTTGATTCCTTGGAGGCCTCTTGTAGGGCCACCGTTACTGGATGTTGATAAGGCATGCCTGGCTTAAGGAGCAAAATCTGCCTGATCATGTTAAACCTAAATTGTTGGATGCCCCTTTACAGCATGATACTCGGTTTGGTAATAAGGCAGAAGAGGTTTTAAAGAAAATGGAATACAAAGCTAAATCTATGCAAACTGTAAAAGATTTCTTGCAAGTGCAGCCACCCAGGTTCAGTAGGCACTGGCCTACTAAAAAATGGTCCTTTCCTGTGTCCAACAGAGCCACTCGGGGCAAACCCAGGCACCCAAAAGGCTCCAGATATCAATCACAGGGATCTTACAGGTCAAAGCAGTGGGGCGCCTCCACCTCTAAATCTGGAGGTAACAAAGCACAACCCTACAGTAAGCAGTCTCAATGACTTTCTTCTACCATCTCCAAGCACTTATCTTTTGGCAGCCCCCTTGGGGGGGGGGGAAACTAGCACTATATGCTCTAAATTGACAGTTAATAACCCAGGACAAGTGAGTATTAAACATAGTATCCCAGGGGTACAGATTTAATTTCCATACTTTGCCAATCCCAAGCAGATGGCCAGATCTACTATAAAGCCAGTGGGAAGAGGCCCAGAAACAAGTCATGTCCCTCATGGATATGGGGGCTATTCAGCCGGTACCAGAAAAGGAAAAAGGACAAGGATTTTATTCGACTGTTCCTGGTACCCAGAAAAGACAATTTGTGGCATCCAATACTGGACTTATCGATTATGAACACGTTCCTGGACATTCCAAAATTCAAAATGTTGACTTTACAGCAGCTACTGCCTGTGTTTGGCAAGAATGCTTGGTTAGTAACTTTAGACTTAGAGGCATACCTACATATCCCAATAAGGGAATCTTGCAGAAGATGCCTCCGCTTCAATGCAGGTTTTTTGCATTACCAAATGTTCATTGTGCATACAGCTGCAGTCATAACAGATGGGTTTTCCTGCCGTCAGGCGGGTCCTCGGTCGGCCGAATTCCAAAGTCTAGGTCCAGCGTCGGTTGTCGTTGCTTCTTCCCTGACGTCAGTGCGACAGGGGTATAAAAGAACCAGCCGACGCCATTTTCTTCAGTCTTTCTTGCCGCGCGGTGCCCGAAGCAGAAGCAGTTCGCAAGTGCCGGTCGGCCAGCTCCTGAGATTATGAATATTTTTCAACTGAAGTCTTCTTGAAAGCTAAGTACCTTGTTGGGGAAACTTTTCTTGCCTCAGACCGATGTCAGACAAAGTTAATAATTGCATTTCATGTGGGAAGCAAATACCACATAAGGATTTTCATTCCCCTCTGCATTCCTTGCTTAGGCCCAGACCACAACGTCTCGGCCTGTCGTTTTTGTGCTACATTCAACAGATGCACTATTAAGCGTCGGGTGGAGTTCGCCCAACACTATTTTGGCAAAAAATTTAATTACATTATGTCGTTGGATACTCACACTCCAGTTTTGAGTAAAAGACGCAAAGATAAGGACCGACATACGAGGTCCGCGACTTCTACCGACACCACGCCAAAGCCGACTACAGGTGGTCCGGTTCTCAGTGAGGTGCCTACGCAGCCCCTGACTACCGACGACACTTCATTGGCGGTGTCTACTGTGCCTGAGGTTGCAGGCTCTTCGGCCCACACCCAGACTACAGATACCGAAGCCACTCTTGACAGTGAAACTCAGAGTTTAGACAGGGCTGCCACCTCTCAAGGTGTCTTCAGGCCTTCCTCTTCTTTATCCATCAAGGCTTTCACTAAGTCTAAAGCAGCCATGCATTCTAAAAGACAAGCTCCACAGGGCCCTTCTCAAGGCCCCATGCCTAAAAAGCAGATGCTCGAAATGGCTGAAGATTTGATTACTCTTATCAGGGGTTCTCAAAAGGCCCAGAGTGGAGGAAGATTCTCCCTCCTTGGACCAGGCCTCCATTATTTCAGAACATTCTGAAGACCAGGAACATTCTTACTCCCCTTTTGAAGATTCTGATGCAGAGGAGTCCATTCCCTCTGTCTCCCCCCCTGAAGATTACTCTTTTGGGGAAACCTTGCATACCTTGAGGGAACACTTCCACTGGAAAGGCCAAGAGTACTCAGACTCCAAGAAAAGGCTTAGGGATTTTCTCTTGCTCCCTCAGCACAGGCCTCTGGCTATACCTCCTGTCTTAGACATTGTAGATGATGTGTATTCGGAGGCCTGCCTTAACCCAGACTCTCTACCTCTAGCCCCAGTTAAGCCTGACGGGTATTACCGGGTTCCTGACTCACACCAATTCCTATACAAAAGCCATGCGGCTGACCCAGAAACTATTTCACAGGGTCCCAAGGGAATTAAGGCCTCCACTGCTAAAAATCCATTACCTTCAGAGAGAGATTCCAGAGCTTTAGAAAGGTGGGGGAAAAAGGTATATACCTCGGCTACCTTAACCATGAGGGCATTAAACTGTCAGTTCCACATGTTAAAGTACCAACAGTTTCTGTTATCACAGTTGAGAAGCAAAATGTCACAACTTGAACAACCAGACTTGAAGGAGTTGCAGGATTTGATACATAGTGCAGAACAAGTGGGTAAACATACCTTGCAATGTGATTTTGATGCTTTAGAGGCCTCATGTAGAGCTGCTGTTACAGGATCAGTCATACGTAGACATGCCTGGCTCAAAGAGCAAACCTTACCAGATCATGTCAAAGCTAAATTACTAGATGCCCCTCTGCAAAAAGATGTTAAAGCTGAGGAGGTATTAAAGAAAATGGAGGAAAAGGCAAAATCAATGCAAACAGTGAAAGATTTCCTACAGGTACAACCTCCACGTTTCAGTAGAAATTGGCCTTCCAAAAATTGGTCCTTTCCAGCCACGGACAGACCCCAAAGAGGTAGATACAGGCGCCCGAGGGGCAGAGGGCAATCTCAAGGATCATTTAGAGGCAGACAATGGCAACCACCTACACAAAGAGGTGGTGAGGATAGTTCACAGCCAATTCAGAAAGCAGACCCCATGACTTTCCCCTTTGCATGCCAAGCAAGGCTCAAATGGCAGCACCTTTAGGCGGAAAACTGGCATTATTTTCGAAAAGTTGGCATATTGTCACAAAAGACAAATGGATCCTGGACATTATAGACAGAGGCTACAGATTCCACTTTCACACCCTTCCAAAAATGAGAGGCATGCCAAACCTGCCACACAATCAAAGGGCAGAGGCACAAAAACAAATTTCAGATCTCATGGACATGAAAGCTATTCAAGAGATACCTGCACAAGAACAGGGTCAATGTTTTTATTCCAGACTATTCCTGGTACCAAGGAAGGGAAAAGATTGGAGACCTATTTTGGACCTATCCATCCTAAACACATTTTTACTCGTGCCAAAATTCAAGATGCTCACATTACAGCAGCTTCTTCCCATGCTGGGCAAGGAAAGACTCCAGGCTGGTAACACTGGACCTCAAGGAGGCATACCTGCATGTCCCAATCAGACATGATTGCAGAAGATACCTCAGATTTCTTGCAGGTTCAACCCATTATCAATTCTCTGCATTGCCCTTTGGCTTATCTACTGCTCCCAGAGTGTTCACGAAATGCCTGGCATCAGTAATTGCCTACTGCAGACTTCAAGGGATACAAATATACCCATATTTGGACGACTGCCTGATCCAAGCGAACAGCAAGCACATACTTCTGAAACATCTGGCTTTTGTAATATTGTTGTTGAATTCCCTGGGATACACAGTCAACAAAAATAAATCAAGGCTAATACCCTCTCAAGCAATAATTTTCCTAGGTGCCAGCTTGGATACAAACACCCAGATGGCCTACCTCACGCCAGAGAAACAAGGGCAACTAACTCAATACTTCAGAAAACTGGCAACTTTCACCAGGCTGACTGCAAGGAAAATCCTGCAGGCTCTGGGATTCATGGCATCTTGCAGCCTACTAATCCCATGTGCAAAGCTGCATATGAGGAAACTTCACTGGTACCTAAAAAACCTATGATCTCAACACAGCCACAGTTTGGAAACAATAATACCACTAATTCCATGTCTTCAAAAGGAATTTGTGTGGTGGGCTCAAGCATGCCAGAGAAACACAGGTCTCCCATTCTGCAAGCCTCAAGCAAATCAAGTAATCACAACAGACGCCTCGGACTACGCCTGGGGGGCGCACATGACAAATCGGTGCATTCAGGGCAAATGGTCCCAAAAGGAAAAGCACCTACACATCAATCAAAAGGAAATGCTAGCAGTAATAAATGCTATTATAGCTTTCAAAGACCTTCTGCATCCAGGTCAGCTATTGATAAGGACAGACAACACCACAGTAATGTGGTACATAAACAAACAGGGAGGAACCTATTCATACCCCCTATGCAGGCTGGCCATGTCTCTTTGGAACATGGCTCTGGAATTACAAATCGAACTTCAAGCACAGTACTTGCCAGGCAAGGAAAACATGCTGGCAGACAACCTAAGCAGAAATATGACAGATCCACACGAATGGAAGTTGCATCCTCAAGTTTTTGCAAGGATAATTCAAGCATGGGGAAGGCCAGACATAGATCTCTCTGCCTCCCACAGAAATCACCAATTGGCAAAATTCTGCTCAAGGACCTTTCATCCACAGGCCTGGAAAGTGGATGCATTCTCTTTCAGTTGGACAACAATGACAGTTTATGCCTTTCCACCTCTTCCTCTGCTGCCCAACGTTCTATTAAAAACCAGAGCAGACAGACCAAAGATGATTCTCATTGCTCCAGACTGGCCAAGACAACACTGGTACCCACTCCTGAGGAGCCTGACGCATTCCCCACCATGGATCCTGCCTCTAATGCCTCTTCTACTGACTCAGCACAACTTCAAAACTCTTCACAGTCAGCTGAAAACACTCAATCTAGCCGCATGGAAGATTCCTTAAATTCACAACAGACCCTACTCTCCAAGGAGGTGCAGGATGTCATGTTGGAGGCCAGAAGGCCTTCTACTAGAAAAGCCTACTCCGCAAAATGGAAACGGTTTTGTGCCTAGAATGAAAAAAAGGGTCAGAATCCTGGAATACTGAATTTACCTCAAATATTACAGTACCTAGCTGAGATGCTAAGCAGTGGACTTTCATTCTCCTCCATCAAAATCCATGCCTCAGCCATTTCTGCAGAATACAATACTGATCCTCTTTCATTCTCTCACCCCCTCTTAAGACAGTTCCTCAGAGGGGCTAAGAATATAAACCCCCCAAGGAAACAACCAGTACCTGCTTGGGATCTCAATTTTATTCTAGAAAAACTGACCTTGCGTCCTTTTGAGCCAGCTGCTTCAACAGAACTGCAATATTTGTCCTGGAAAACGAACTTCCTTCTGGCTATCACCTCAGCTCGCAGCGTTTCGGAACTACAAGCCCTCATGGCTGTGCAGCCTTTCATCATTTTCCATCAGGACTGAGTTTCCTTACGAACCAACCCGTCCTTTATGCCAAAGGTAGTATCCAGGGTAGCCTTGAATCAGGCTATCCACTTTACCTACCTTTTACCCTAATCCTCAAAACAAAGGAGAGAGACTACTACATTCCTTGGACATTCACAGACAGCTGTGTTATGATTTGGACAGAACAAAGCCTTTCAGAAAATCAGAGCAACTCTTTGTGTCCTATGCTACAGGAGCTCAAGGGAAGCCAATTTCCAAACAGACAATCTCAAAATGGATAGCCCACTGCATACGCTTTTGTTACTCTTTTCATGGTAAAACTGTACCTGCAGGCATCAGATCTCACTCCACAAGGGCCACAGCTACCTCTGCAGCTTTCCTCAGGGGGGTTCCTACCAAAGATATTTTGGAAGCAGCCACTTGGAGTTCTGTACATACCTTCTCCAAGCACTATCACCTACCATTATACTCCAAATCTAGAGCAGGCTTTGCCACTGCAGTCTTGCAGGGCATCCTGGCTCCTCCTAGTTCCACCTAGTGCCTACCACCCCTTTTTTAGCTTTGGGGTTCTACCCATCTTTTATGACTGCAGCTGTATGCACGATGAACATAGCACAGTTTTGTACCTACTATAAATGTAGATGTTCGAGTGCTAATACAGCTGCAGTCCAGGTTTCCCTCCCTCCTTCCCCTCTTGGGACAGGCCTATTGGCTAACACCTCCTCATACAACCTGATTGGGGTATTCTTTTATGGTGTGTTTGCTTGCAACTACTGTTTTTTGATTATATTGCATTGCATTATTACATAAATTTATGTATTGCCTTCCTTCTGGGGGCACCTGACATCTGGGGCAAGAAAAACTGAAGAAAATGGCGTATGCTGGTTCTTTTATACCCCTGTCGCACTGACGTCAGGGAAGAAGCGACGACAACTGACGCCGGACCTAGACTTTGGAATTCGGCCGACCGAGGACCCGCCTGACGGCAGGAAAACCCATCTGTTATGACTGCAGCTGTATTAGCACTCGAACATCTACATTTATGGTAGGTACAAAACTGTACTTTCTCTGCACTGCCCTTTGGCTTATCTACTGCGCCCAGGGTTTTTACAAAGTGCCTGGCACCAGTAATTGCATTCTGCAGACAGACATTCAAATTTTTCCTTATCTGGACGATTACCTCATTCAGGCAGAGGACAAGGACACTCTTCTTCAACATCTGGTGTTTGTAAAAAGGCTTCTAGCATGCCTAGGGTACACCATAAACGAAAAGAAATCACAACTGTTACCCTCTCAAATAATTACATTCCTGGGTGCAAGCTTGAATACAACTGCCCAGATGGCTTCCCTCACGCCAGACAAATACAATTGACAACATACTTCAATCAAATGGCAACAAAAACCCAGTTATCTGCAAGACAAATTCTGCAGGCTTTGGGGTTCATGGCATCCTGCATTCTACGAATTCTATATGCGAGACTGCATCTGAGGAAACTTCAATGGTACCTAAAAAGTTTATGGAGTCAGCATTGTCACAGCATGGAAACAATGATTCCTCTCATTCCCTGCCTACAACAGGAGTTTCTTTGATGGGCAAAAGACATGTCACCAAAACAAGGGACTGTCATTCACTCTACCCCCTACCACCCAAACCCTAACTACAGATGCATCAGACTATGCTTGGGGGCTCACCTGGTAGGGAGATGCATTCAGGGCAAATGGAGCCCAAACCAAATGCATCTGCATATCAACCAGATATCAACCAGAAAGAAATGCTTGCTCTTCTGAATGCTCTGACAGCCTTCAAGGACTTACTTCATCCAGGACAACTACTGATAAAGACGGACAACAACACAGTTATGTAGTACGTAAACACGCAGGTGGTACCCATTCCTACCCCCTTTGCATACTAGCCATGGCCTTGTGGAACACAGCCTTGACTTACCAAATACATCTTCAAGCTCAATTCCTGCCAGGAAAGCAAAATACCCCGGCAGACGACCTAAGCAGAAATCTTATAGACCCTCATGATTGGAAACTGGATCCACAAATCTTCAGCATGTTAACACAGAAATGGGAAGCCCAGACATAGTTTTGGGGAGAGGCAAATAGATCTATCAGTTGGACAAATTCTGCACAAGAACTCCTCACAAAAAAGCATGGAAAGTGGATGCTCTATCCTTCAGCTGGACAAACCTATCAGCCTATACCTTTCCCCCTTTGCCTCTACTCTCCAAGGTCTTACTAAAAGTCAGACAAGATAAACCAAAAATGATTCTAATTGCTCCAGACTGGCCTCGCCAACACTGGTACCTGCTTCTAAGGAACATGTCACACCTTCCTCCGTGTTACTTGCCCCAAACACCTCATCTACTGTCTCAGCAGAACTTTCAAATTCTGCACACTCAGCTCCAAACTGTGAATCTTGCAGCATGGCTAATCAACTAATTATTCAAACCACACCTCTCAGTAAACCTGTGATGGATGTCATTTTGGAAGCCAGACGGCCTAGTACCAGAAAATCTTATGCTGATAAATGGAAGAGATTCTGTGCTTGGAACCAAACACAAGGAATAGACACAGCAAGGCCCAATATGCCTCAGATTTTACAATACTTAACTGAGATGCTTGACCAAGGGCCTATCCTTTTCTTCAATAAAAATACATGCCTCTGCCATCTCGGCTCATTACAACACAGAGCCTCCCCTCTTTTCTCATCCACTGCTAAAACAGTGTCTCAGAGGGGCCAAATATTTAAGGCCTCCCAGGAGAGCACCAACTCCTGCATGGGACCTCAGTTTTGTGCTAGAAAAACTCACCTTGCCTCCTTTTGAACCAGCAGCTACTGCGGATATAAAATTTCTGTCTTGGAAGACCACTTTTCTTTTGGCAGTCACTTCAGCTAGAAGGGTTTCAGAACTACAGGCTGTCATGGCAGTGGAGCCTTTCATTATATTTTATCCAGACAGGGTGGCCCTCAGGACCAACCCTTCCTTTATGCCTAAGGTGGTATCCAGTGTGGCTCTTAACCAGACCATTCACCTGCCAACTTTTTTCCCAAATCCGCAGAACAAGGGGGAGTGGATTCTGCATTCATTGGATGTGCACAGACAACTAAGATTCTACTTAAACAGGACAAAATCTCTAAGAAAGTCTGAGCAACTACTGGTAGCATTTGCTGCAGGATCAGAGGGGAAGGCTATATAAAAGCATCAGCCGAAGCCATTTTCCTCAGTCTTTCTTGCAGCCCGGTGCCCAAAGCAGAAGCAGTTCGCAAGTGCCTGTCGGTCAGATCCTGTGATTTAGCTACCGAAGACTTTGAAAAAGCTAAGTACCCCGTTGGGGACTCTTTCTTGCCTCAGCCGATGTCAGATAAAGTAAATAATTGTTTAACTTGTGGGAAACAAATACCTCATAAGGATTTCCACTCTTACTGCCTCCCTTGCTTAGGCCCAGACCAAGACGTCTCGGCCTGTTCAGCCTGTGCTTCCTTCAACCGACGAACTCTTAGACATCGGTCGGAGTTTGCAGAGGAATTCTTTGGGGCTAATTTTGCATATAAGATGCCGTCGGAGACTCCGACATCGCATTTGGTGAAAAAACGGAAGGGAAAGGACCAACACTCGCGGCCCGTGGTTTCGGCTGAAGCCACGGTTAGGCCTACCGCGAGTGTCTCGGTTTCGGCCAAAACCGAGTCTTCGGTACTTCCTTTAACCGAATCCACTCAACCGACCACCGCGGCCCTGGATGCTCCGGCTAAGTCTGCTACTGAGCTACATACTGAAACCAGTGTCCAGGAAATGTCCGACACCATTCCTTTGGACAAGTCTACTCCTGCACGTGGTGCAGCCAGACCCCCTGCATCCATGTCCATTAAGGCTTTTTCCAGGGCTAAAGCAGCTAAACTTGCTAAAGCTTTGCCTCCCAAAACTACCTCTCAGAGACCTTCTTCTAGTTCTCAGATCCTCAGCCTTGCAGAGGATCTTATCTCTTTAATTAGAGGTTCTCAGCCTCACCCGGACAGGGGCTCTCAACCACCACCAGACAAAAGGCCCAGGACTGAGCCCTCTGACCAACACTCTTCAGATGAGTCTACGGATGGATCTGTGTTGTCAGATCACCAGGAGGAGGCTTATTCGGCCTACGAGGATTCTGATGCTGAAGAATCTATCCCTTCGGCCTCAACTCCTGAAGAGTTTTCCTTTAGTGAGACACTGCACTCTATGAGAGAGCATTTTCAATGGCAGGGTCAGGAATTTTCTGATTCTAGAAAGAGATTAAGGACCTTTTTACATTTACCTCAGCATAGGCCCTTAGCTATACCTCCTGTTTTGAATGTTATTGATGATGTGTACAATGATGTTAGTACAGCCCCTGATTCTCTCCCTCCGGCTCCTGCCAAACCTGATAGATAATACAGGGTCCCAGATTCTCATCTACATCTGTACAAGGCCCATTCTGCAGACCCAGATACTATTTCTCAGGGCCCAAAAGGGGTTGCAGCTGCCACTGCCAAAAATCCTCTACCTTCTGAAAGGGAGTCTAGAGCTTTAGAGATGGGGAAAGAAGGTATATACTTCTGCAACTCTTTCCTTGAGGGCATTAAATTGTCAATTTCATATGATACAGTACCAAGAGTATTTGTTAGATGAATTGCATAAGAAGCTTACCTCTTCTGAACCCCTTGACCGTAAATCCCTTCAGGATCTGGTACATAACTCACAGCAGGTTAGTAATCATTTTTTGCAGTGTGGTTATGATGCACTGGAAGCTTCATTTAGGTCAGCTATGACTGGGGCAGTTATTCGTAGGCATGCCTGGTTGAAGGAACAATCTTTACCAGACCATGTTAAAGCTAAACTCCTGGATGCTCCAATGGAAAAACAAAAATTATTTGGTTCCTCGGCTCAGGAGGTCTTGAAGTTTGAAGAAAAGGCAAAATCTGTGCAAACAGTTAAGGACTTTCTGCAAGTACAACCACCGAGATTCAGCAGAAACTGGCCTACTAAGAATTGGTCCTTTCCAGACTCGGACAGACCCCAGAGGGGCAGGAACAGGTGTCCCAGAGGTAGAGGGCAAGCTAGAGACTCCTACAGAGGCCATCAGTGGCAGCCTACCAACCAGAGAGGTAGTGCAGGAACAGCAACAACAACTACTACACCTGGACAGACTCAATGACTTTCCTTTGATTCCGCCGACCAGGGCTCAATTGGAAGCACCATTGGGCGGAAAGCTTTCTTTATTCTCAAAAAACTGGCATTACATTACAAGGGACACATGGACACTGCAAATAATAGACAAAGGATACAGGTTCCACTTCCACACTTTGCCAAGAAGAAACGGAATGCCAAACCTGCCACCAAATCAAAGAGCAGAGGCTTTAAAGCAGATCAACAACTTAATTCAAATGAAAGCCATAGAAAAGGTACCTCTTTCAGAACAAGGTCAAGGATTTTACTCCAGATTATTCCTTGTTCCAAGAAAAGAAAATCAATGGAGTCCTATTCTCGACCTGTCCGCACTGAATACTTTCCTCATTGTGCCAAAATTCAAGATGCTGACCCTACAGCAACTTCTTCCCATGCTGGGCAAGGAGTCTTGGCTGGTGACTCTAGATCTCAAGGAGGCATACCTGCATGTCCCTATTCGGCAAAGTTGTAGAAGACACCTCAGATTTCTTGCAGGATCAGAGCATTATCAATTCTCAGCATTGCCCTTTGGCTTATCTACTGTGCCCAGAGTGTTCACGAAATGCCTGGCATCAGTAATTGCACCCTGCAGACTTCAGGGGATTCAAATCTACCCATATCTGGACGACTGCCTTATACAAGCGGACAACAAGAAAAATTTGATAAAGGACTTGGACTATGCCATCCACCTATTACAGGCCTTGGGTTACACAGTCAACATCCAAAAATCAAGACTTGTTCCATCCCAAAGGATAACTTTTCTGGGTGCAGTTCTAGATACAACCACCCAAATGGCCTTTCTCACAGAAGAAAAACAAAAACAACTTCCGGATTACTTCATGAATCTGACAAGACAAACTCAGCTAACTGCAAGGAAAATCCTGCAGGCCCTGGGTTACATGGCATCCTGCATAATTCTGATTCCACAAGCCAGGCTGCATATGAGAAAATTACAATGGTACCTAAGGAGTGTATGGTCTCAGCACAGTCACAGTTTGGAAACTTTGATACCAATCATTCCTTGCCTTCAAAAGGAATTCCTGTGGTGGGCTCAAGCCTGCCAGTCCAACAGAGGGTTGCCCTTCAACAAACCAAAAACAAAACAAACCATCACCACGTTCGCTTCAGACCGAGGATGGGGAGCACACATGGAGGGCAAATGTATCCAAGGCCTGTGGTCTCAAGGACAGCTGTGCATGCACATAAACCAAAAGGAAATGCTGGCAGTGATGCACGCAATCGAGGCCTTCAAACCTTTCCTCCACCAAGGCCACCTGTTAATAAGGACAGACAACACCACAGTCATGTGGTACATAAACAAGCAAGGAGGCACGCATTCCTACCCTCTATGCAGGCTGGCCATGAATCTGTGGGAACTATGCTTGAAACTCAATATCCAACTACAGGCCCAGTTCGTGCCAGGGAAAGAAAATGCACTGGCAGACAGCTTAAGCAGAACTACCATGGATGCTGCACCCAGACATCTTTCTACTCATAACACAAGCATGGGGAAAGCCGGAGATAGATCTGTTCGCCTCGCCACACAATCAGCAACTGAAAACATTCTGCTCAAGGACATACCACCCACAAGCTTGGAGGGTGGACTCTCTCTCTTTCAGCTGGAAAGCTCTAAAGGTCTATGCCTTCCCACCTCTCCCATTAATGTCCAAGGTTTTACTGAAGATCAGGGCAGAACAGCCAAGAGTGATTCTGATAGCTCCAGACTGGCCAAGACAGCACTGGTACCCACTATTGAGGAGCATGTCACAGACGAAACTGTGGCCTCTCCCCCTATGGCCACTTCTTCTGACGCAGAACAGTTTCAAGATCATGCATCCCAACTTGAAAACATTGCAGCTAACTGCCTGGAAAATTCCATAAACCCCCCTCATAATAACTTATCACAGAGAGTAAAGGACATTATTATGGAAGCTCGCCGACCTTCCACAAGGAAGACATACTCAGCAAAATGGAAAAGATTTCTCATTTGGAACACAACAAAAGGCTTTGGTGTGACAGTGGCAAGCATGACACATATTTTGGAATACTTAGCAGAATTGTTCCACAATGGCCTGTCCTATTCTTCCATTAAGATTCATGCCTCAGCAATTTCAGCAGAATACAATGCTGATCCACCTATCTTCTCGCATCCTCTCCTCAGGCAATTTCTGAGAGGAATCAAAAACATCAATCCTCCAAGGAAACCCCCTTTACCTACTTGGGATCTCAACTTTGTGCTGGAGAAACTAACACTTCCTCCCTTTGAACCAGCAGCATCGGCGGATCTACAGTTTCTGTCTTGGAAAACTGCATTCCTTCTGGCCATAACTTCAGCAAGAAGAGTATCTGAGTTACAAGCTTTAATGGCAGTACATCCATTTCTTATCTTCCATCAGGACAGAGTTTCATTGAGAACCAACCCTACTTTTATGCCAAAGGTGGTATCTAGGGTATCCTTGAACCAAGCTATTCACTTGCCTACTTTTTTCCCAAATCCACAAAATAAAGGGGAAAAACTTCTACACACTCTGGATATACACAGACAACTACGCTACTACTTGGACAGAACTAAAAGTTACAGAAAGACTGACCAACTCCTTGTAGCATATGCTGCTGGGGTACAAGGAAAAGCAATTTCCAAACAGACAATTTCAAAGTGGATAGGAAATTGCATTCGATTTTGTTACTCCTTTCATGGAAAGACGGTTCCTGCAAACATTAGGCCTCTCCACGAGGGCCACAGCCACCACTACAGCCTTCCTAAGAGGGGTGGCTACCAAGGACATTTTAGAAGCTGCTACATGGAGCTCCGTGCATACATTTGCCAAACATTACAATTTACCTTTATACTCCAGATCCGGAGCAGGTTTTGCTACAGCAGTCCTGCAGGGTATTTTAACTACACCATCCTTTTCTTAGTACCTCCTCCCCCAGATTGGCTATGGTATTCTACCCATATGTTATGACTGCAGATGCATCCTTGAAGGACATAGTACAGTTTTGTACCTACCATAAATGTAGATGTCCGATAGGTATGCATCTGCAGTCAGGTTTACCCTCCCTCCTTCCCCTCTGTGGTATTCCTAGGGTGCTTACCCCTCCATTAGGTAGCTGGGGGATCTATTATGGTGTATTTGTTTGTATATATATATATGTATATATTTTGGGAAATGTTTTGGAATTTATTGCATTCCTCCAAATTTGGCCTTCCTAGAGGGCACCTGGCATCTGGGGCAAGAAACACTGAGGAAAATGGCGTCGGCTGATGCTTTTATACCCCAGACGCTCTGACGGGGAAAGTGCGACATCAGCCGAGGCCAGACCCAGACTTTGGAATCCGGCCGACCGAAGGGCTGCCTGAGGCAGGACAACCCATATGTTATGACTGCAGATGCATACCTATCGGACATGTACATTTATGGTAGGTACAAAACTGTACTTTTCTGCTATTTGAACCATGGTAAGCCTTTGCCCAAGGGGATCAGATCCCATTCCACCAGGGCTGCCTCTACTTCAGCAGCTTTTCTCAGAGGGGTCCCAACCAAGGACATTCTGGATGCTGCTACTTGGAGCTCTTTTCATATGTTCACAAAGCATCATCATTTACCTCTCGTCTCTAAATCTAGGGCAGGCTTTTCCACTGCAGTCCTGCAGGGCCTTATAGCTGCTCCTAATGCTGTTTAGTTCCATCCTCTCATCCATCACTTTGGGATTCTATCCAAATGTAATGACTGCAACAGTGAAACACGAAGAATATAGTACAGTTTGTGTACACTTACCATAAATGTAGATGTTCGAGTGTATTCACTGTTGCAGTCCGGGTTACCCACCCGCCATCTCCCATTCTATACCTTTTCTTTCCTTCACTATACTCAAAAGCCTTTGTGGTGTATTTGCTTTTAGTTGAAGGTAAATGTTTTGTTTCTAAGGTGCATTTATATATTTACAGTTTATATATATTTTTGCTCCCCATTTGGGGGGCACCTGACATCTGGGGCAAGAAAAACTGATTAAAATGGCGTCGGCTGCATGTTTTATACCCCTGACGACTTGACGTCATGGAAGAGGAAACCGCAACCGACGCAGGACCCAAGTCTTTGTTATTCAGGCCAACTGAGGGCAACCTGCCAGCAGATTACCCCAAATGTAATGACTGCAACAGTGAATACACTCGAACATCTACATTTATGGTAAGTGTACACAACATACCTTGCCTGCGCCTAGAGTTCCTATGGTGGGCAGAGGCCTGCCACCAAAATAAGGGACTGCCATTCACACCACCCACTGCCACCCGAACCCTAACTACAGATGCATCAGACTATGCATGGGGGAGCTCATCTGGCAGGGAAGTGCATTCAGGGCAAATGGAGCCCAAATCAAATGCACCTTCATATTAATCAAAAAGAAATGCTAGCTATACAGAATGCACCGACAGCCTTCAAGGACTACCTTCATCCAGGACAATTACTGATAAAGACGGACAACATCACGGTTATGTGGTACATAAACAAGCAGGGGGGTACACATTCCTACCCCCTCTACAGACTAGCCATGGCATTTTGGAACACGGCCTTGAGCTACCAAGTTACAACTACAAGCTCAATTCCTGCCAGGAAAATAGAATGTTCTGGCAGACTAAGCAGAAATCTCACCGACCCTCACGAATGGAAACTGTAACCACGGATTTTCAACATGTTGACACGCAAATGGGGGAGCCCCAGACATGGATCTTTTTGCCTCACCCCAGAACTCCCAGTTGGACAAATTTTGCACAAGAAATCACAAAAAAAGCTGGAAAAGCCTATCCGTCTATGCCTTTCCTCCTCTGCCTTTGCTCTCCAACTTTGTACTAAAAGTCAAACGGAACAAACCAAAAATTATTTTGATTGCTCCAGACTGGCCTGTCCAACACTGGTACCCACTCCTGCGCAGTGTGTCACACATTTCTCCATGGCACCTGCCTCAGACACCTTCCTTACTGTCTCAACAGGAGAACCAAATTTTGCACCCTCAGCTCCAAACATTGAATCTTGTAGCTTGGCTAATCACTTAAATTCCCTCTTAGCATCCCTCAGCAAACCTGTGATGGATGTCATTTTGGAGGCGAGAAGACCTAGTACTAGAAAATCTTATGCTGACAAATGGAAAAGATTCTGTGCCTGGAATCAATCTTAAGGGATGAGCACAGCAGTGCCCAATTTACCTCAGATTTAAGGCTTCACAAGGGCCTGGCTTTTTCTTCCATAAAAATCCATGCCTCAGCCATTTCAGCTCATTACAACACATACACCCCCCCCTTCTCCCATCCTCTTCTGAAGCAGTATCTCAGATGGTCCAAAAACTTGAGACCACCAAGGAGAGCTCCAACCCCCTGCCTGGGACCTTAACTTTGTATTGGAGAAACTCACTACCTTCTTTTGAGCCAGCTGCAACTGCAGACTTAAAATTTCTTTCCTGGAAAACAGCCTTCCTTTTAGCAATCACTTCAGCTAGAAGGATATCTGAATTACAGGCCCTTATGACAGTGGAGCCTTTCATCATCTTTCATGCGGACAGGGTGTCACTCGGGACCAATCCGTCCTTTATGTCCAAGGTGGTATCCAGTGTTGCTCTTTATTAGTCCATTTGTTTGCCAACTTTCTTTCCCAATCCACAGAACAAGGGAGAGCGGATTCTGCATTCATTGGATGTACACAAACAACTTAGATTCTACTTGGACAGGACTAAATCTCAAAGAAAATCTGGACTGCTGGTAGCATTTGCTGCAGGAGCAGAGAGGAATGCTATTTCAAAGCAAACTATTTCTAAATGGATAAGCCATTGTATTCATTTCTCTTATAAGCACCATGGAAAACCTATCCCCAAGGGGATCAGATCTCATTCCACCAGGGCTGCATCTACTTAAGCAGCCTTTCTCAGAGGTGTTCCTACCAGAGATATTCTAGAAGCTGCTACCTGGAGTTCTGTTCATACTTTTAGCAAGCATTATCACTTACCAATTTTCTCTAAATCCCGAGCTGGCTTTGCCACTGCTGTTTTGCAGGGCCTTATAGTCGTTCCTAATGCTGTATAAATCCATCCTCTCAACCTTAGCTTTGGGAGTCTACCCAAATGTAATGACTGCAACAGTGAAACACGATGAACATTGTACAGTTGTATACACGTACCATAAATTTACCCTCCCTGCAACCCCGTTTTTCTTTTACTATACCTCTTCTTTCTTTTACTATGCTTAAAAGCCTTTTTGCTGTATTTGCTTTTGTTTGGAGATATATTTTTGTCTTTCTAATTTATATCTATATATATCTATATATATATCTATATATATCTATATATATATATATATATATATATATCTATATATATCTATATATATATATATATATATATATATATATATATATATATATATATATATATATATATATATTGCTCCCCATTTGTGGGGCACCTGACATCTGTGGCAGGAAAACCTGATGCAATGGCGTCGACTGCATGTTTTATACCCCTGATGACCTGACGTCATGGAAGAAGAGACGGCAACCAACGCAGGACCCAAGACTTTGTTAATCAGGCCGACTGAGGGCAACCTGCCAGCAGATTACCCAAATGTAATGACTGCAACAGTGAATACACTTGAACAGCTACATTTATGGTAAGTGTACACAACTGTACTTTCCCTTTAGTGGAGAAAAAAAACATCCAGTTATTAATTTTTTTGTTTGTTTTTGATGATGATCATCATGTTACACTGCTGCAGTCATTACACTTGGGTTATCCTGCTGTGAGGCGGTCCTGCAGTCGGCCAGAGTTCCAAAGTCTTGGTCAGGCGTCGGTTGCTGTCACTTCTTCCCTGACGTCAGTGCGCCAGGGGGTATATAATAGGCATCCAACTCCATTTTCTTCAGTCTTTCTTGCCGCTCGGTGCTCGAGGCAAAAGCAGTTCGCAAGTGCCAGTCGGCCGACTCCTGAGATTTTCGAAGTCGAATTTCAGATCCGAAGTCTTCAATAAAGCTAATTACCCGTTGAAACTTTTTCTTGCCTCAGACCGATGTCAGAAAAAGTTAATAATTGTATTTCTTGTGGGAAGCAAATACCTCATAAGGACTTCCACTCTTACTGTATTCCATGCCTAGGCCCTGATCACGACGCCACTAGTTGTCAGTTTTCTGCTAGATTTAACAAACGCACTATAAAACGACGTTTTGATTTTGCTTTGCACTACTTTGGCCGAAGGTTCAATTATATAATGCCGTTGGAACAACCGACGACCGCAATTCATAAAAAACGCAGAGACAAGGATAAAGACAAGCATCCGAGGTCCAAAACCGACGACGAAGCCTCTTCCAGGCCATTTGCCGGTTCTCAGTGAGGCGCTTTCACAGCCCCTGACACCCGCTACCTCAGAGCCACAGGCTGCCTCCGACTCCCACGTGGAGACAACTAGGCATCTGGAAACTCAAGCTTTTGGGCCTACGGAAACTAATCCCTCAGATGGGTCCGGAGCCGCTGAGCAGGCATCTGCTAATGAGGGTGTTTTCAGACCTTCACAACTTACCATTAAAGCAGCAGCCAAGACAAAAACACCATTAAAGACAAAGAAGCAAGTACAGCATTCTCCAGGACAGTCCTCCATGCCTAAGAAACAGATGCTTAAAATGGCCGAAGACCTCATTACTCTGATCAGGGGTTCCCATCCCCCTCCTGAGAAAAAAGGCCTAGGCAGGATACAGACTATGATTCCTCTGATTCCTCTTCAGACCAGGGATACTCTCTACCCCCCTACAAGAGGACTCTGATGCTGAAGAATCTATCCCTTCAGCCTCTCCTCCTGAGGATTACTCTTTTGGGGAAACTTTACATACCATGAGGGAGCATTTCCATTGGGAAAGCCAGGATTATTCAGAATCCAAGAAAAGGCTCAGGGACTTTCTTTTATTGCCTCAGCACAGGCCCCTTGCTATTCCGTTAGATATTGTAGATGATGTGTTCTCTGAATCCAGCTTATCTCCTGATTCTTTGCCCCCTGCTCCAGCCAAGCCAGATAGGTATTATAGAGTCCCTGACTCTCAAGGTTCTTTATAAGAACCCTTCTGCTGACCCAGAAACCATTTCCCAAGGTCCCAAAGGGGTTAAGGCTTCCATTGCAAAAAATCCAGTCCCCTCTGACAGAGATTCCATAGCATTGGATAGATGGGGGAAGAAAGTTTACACTTCTGCAACTGTAGCAGTAAGGGCTTTAAATTGCCAGTTTCACATGCTTAAGTACCAACAATATTTAATGGCTCAGTTAAAACAGAAAATGCTTACAAGCTCAGAAGCTCCTGACTATAAAGAAATGCAGGATTTATTGCATGCAGTTGAACAGGTTGGAAAACATACTCTGCAATGTGGTTTTGATTCTTTAGAGGCCTCTTGTAGAGCCACAGTTACAGGTTCTGTGATTTGAAGACATGCTTGGTTAAAAGAACAGAATTTACTTGACCATGTTAAGGCAAAATTATTAGACGCTCCTTTACAGCATGATATTTGGTGTTAAGGCAGAAGAGGTGTTAAAGAAAATGGAGGATAAAGCTGAATCTATGCAAACAGTCAAAGATTTCTTACAGGTACAGCCACCTCGATTTAGCAGAAATTGGCCTACAAAGAATTGGTCCTTTCCAGTGTCAGACAGGCCACAGAGAGGCAAATCACAGCCCCAAGGCTCGTACAGACAATGACAGTGGGGGTACCTCAACCCCAGAAGGAGGTGAGGACAAGTCTCAACCTTACAGGAAACCGTCCCAATGACTCCCCCCTTCGTATGCCAAGCACTTCCCTTTTGGCAGCTCCCTTAGGGGGGAAACTAGCACTTTTTTCTCAGAATTGGCAAACAATCACCCAAGACAAATGGGTTCTGAATATTGTCTCTCAAGGATACAGGTTCCACTTTCACACTTTACCAAGGCTAAAGGGAATGCCAAACCTTCCACAAAATCAATGGGCAGAGGCTCAAAAACAAATTTCAGCCCTCATGGACATGAGAGCCATTCAAAAAGTACCACAGCAGGAGCAAGGACAAGGATTTTACTCAAGACTCTTCCTGGTCCCCAGAAAGGACAAAGCCTGGAGACCCATACTGGACGTTTCAACTCTAAATACTTACCTGGATATTCCGAAATTCAAAATGGTGACTCTACAGCAGCTTCTTCCCATGCTGGGCAAGAAGGCTTGGCTTGTTTCTCTGGACCTGAAAGAGGCATTACTTGCATGTCCCTATCAGACAAGATTGCAGAAGATACCTCAGATTCAAAGCTGGTACAATGCACTACCAATTATCTGCACTGCCTTTTGGCTTATCTACTGCGCCCAGGGTCTTCACAAAGTGCCTGGCACCAGTAATTGCATTTTGCAGACAAAAAGGAATTCAAATATATCCATACCTGGACGACTGTCTCATTCAAGCAGAGAAAAAGGACATTCTTCTAAAGCATCTGGCATTTGTAAAAAGGCTGCTAATTTCTCTAGGGTACACAGTAAACGAAAAGAAGTCAAAACTAGTGCCCTCACAACAGATAATATTCCTGGGTGCCAGCTTGGATACAACGGCCCAGATGGCTTATCTCACGCCAGACAAACAAGGACAACTGATTCAATATTTTCAATTACTGGCAAAAAAGTCCCATCTCCCTGCAAGAAAAATTCTGCAGGCCCCCTGGGATTCATGGCATCCTGCATACTACTAATTCCATATGCCAGACTGCATATGAGGAAATTACAATCGTACCTAAAAGTGTTTGGACTCAACACTCTCACTGTTTAGAAACAGTAATACCAATAATTTCCTGCCTACAACACGAGTTTCGATGGTGGGCACAGGCATGTCACCTCAACAAGGGTCAGCCTTTCACTCAACCCACAGCCAGGCAGACTCTAACAACAGATGCCTCTGATTACGCCTGAGGAGCACACATGTCAGGAAAATGTTTTCAGGGCAAGTGGACCTCAGACCAAATACATCTTCACATCAGTCAGAAAGAGATGTTGGCTGTTCAAAATGCCCTAACAGCTTTCAAGAACCTTCTGCATCCAGGACAATTATTAATAAAGACAGACAGCACCACAGTAATGTGGTACATAAACAAGAAAGGGGGCACTCATTCTTATCTCCTATGCAGGCAAGCCATGACCTTGTGGAACACAGCTCTAACTTATCAAGTTCATCTGCAAGCACAATTCTTGCCAGGAAAGAAAAATACTCTGGCAGACGATCTCAGCAGAAATATCATGGATCCTCACGAATGGAAATTGTATCCACAAATCTTCAGCATGGTAACGCAAAAATGGGGGTGCCCAGACATAGATCTTTTTGCCTCCCTACTGAATTACCAACTACAAAAATTCTGCACAAGGACTTACCACACACAAGCATGGAAAGTGGATGCTTTATCATTCAGCTGGAAAAGCCTAAAGGTTTATGCCTTCCCACCACTGCCTCTCCTTTCAAAGGTACTCCTAAAAGCCAGACAAAAAAAAACACAGATCCTGATTGCTCCAGACTGGCCATGCCAGCACTGCTACCCAATCTTAAAGAACTTAGCTCAAGGCCCACCATGGATTTTGCCTCAAATTTCACACCTCCTGACAACAAAACAATCAGATCCTGCACGGTCAGCTCAAAACCCTAAACCTGGCTGCATGGCAGATTCATTAGTCAAACAGGCAACACCTCTTTCTAAAGCTATTATGGATGTCATTTTGGAGGCCTAGCACCAGGAAATCTTACTCAGAAAAATGGAAGAGATTCTGTGCCTGGAACCCTCTTATCCCAAACATTCCTCAGATTTTACAATACTTAACTGAGATGCTGGACAAAGGCCTATCCTTCTCATCAATTAAGATCCATGCCTCTGCCATTTCAGCTCATTACAACACGGATCCTCCTTTATTTTCTCATCCCTTGCTAAAGCAGTACCTCAGAGGGGCTAAAAACATAAGACCGCCCCGGAGAGCACCAACACCAACGTGGGACCTCAGTTTTGTTTTGGAAAAACTGACCTTGCCACCTTTTGAGCCAGCCAATACAGCCGATCTAAAATTTTTATGATGGAAAACAGCTCTGCTCCTGGCAGTAACTTCAGCACGAAGAGTCTCAGAGCTGTAGGCATTAATGGCAGTGGAACCATTTATAATATTTCATCAGGACAGGGTTTCTTTAAGGACAAACCCTACCTTCATGCCAAAGGTGGTGTCTTGTGTGGCTCTTAACCAAACCATCCATTTGCCAACTTTCTATCAAAACCCCCAGAATAAAGGGGAGAAACTTCTGCACTCTTTGGACATACACAGGCAGCTACGCTTCTACTTGGACAAAACAAAAGCTTTCAGGAAAACTGAGCAACTGTTTGTAGCATATGCTGCAGGATCACAGGGAAAGGCTATCTCAAAGCAGACTATTTCCAAATGGATAGGACACTGTATTCGTTACTGCTACGCGCAGCATGGAAAATCAGTCCCTAATAACATTAGGCCATATTCTACCAGGGCAACAGCTACTTCAACAGCCTTTCTCAGAGGAGTACCAACCAAGGAAATTTTGGAGGCTGCAACTTGGAGTTCAATGCACACCTTTACCAAGCGTTACCACTTGCCTCTTTACTCTAAATCCAGAGCAGGGTTTGCCACTGCAGTTCTGCAGGGCCTCGTAGCCAATCCTAACTCTTTATAGACCAGCCACCCAAACTTAGCTTTGGGATTCTACCCAAGTGTAATGACTGCAGCAGTGTAACATGATGAACATAGTACAGTTTTGTACCTACCAAAAATGTAGATGTTCGAGTGTTCACACTGCTGCAGTCCAGGTTGCCCTCCCTCCATCCCCTCTGTCCTAGCTGGAATTATCTACACCTTTCTATCCTATACAACCTTTGGGGTGTATTTGCTTGTAACTGAAGGTATTGTTCTTATTTTTTATGTATGTTTTATTAGCAATATGTATTGCCTACCTACTTGGGGGCACCTGACATCTGGGGCAAGAAAAACTGAAGAAAATGGTGTCGGATGCCTCTTATATACCCCTGGCGCACTGACGTCAGGGAAGAAGCGACAGCAACCGACGCTGGACCAAGACTTTGGAACTCTGGCCGACTGTGGGACCGCCTGATGGCAGGATAACCCAAGTGTAATGACTGCAGCAGTGTGAACACTTGAATATCTACATTTATGGTAGGTACAAAACTGTACTTTTTATTATTTTCCTCTTCACGAAGGTTGTGTTGTGTTTTAACGGACTTTCTCAAGACTGTAACTTTTAAACAGATTGCACATTTTTTCTTTTAGTTTGAAAGTAGTGCTAAAGTAACTGAAAATGTTTTCTGTAGAGATTTTTTTTTTCCCCTTTTTGAGCGGACAGTTTTGTAAACTGCCTTTTACTGTGTGTTTTCAGTCAAAAAAGTAACTTTTATGGACTTGGTAGTTTTACCAACTATTTCTTCTTTACTGCTGTGAGAAAGAGGTACCATTTTCAGCATGACGATGGAACAGGCTACCAGTCCCATGGTTTGATCTTCTTCCAGAGAGAAAAAGAAAAAATTAAGCAAATAGCCTTTGCCACCCCACAGCAGGCTAGCAATTTGCCTCAACCGCAAGTGGGAGACTGGGTTACTCTGCTGTGGATATTTGATGTACCTGAGACCACTAATGTTTTACCCCAGATCCCTATGGTTTAGCACTGACACCTACATTGGACTTGGGGTTAGCTACATCCTCTGTGGCTGTTAGTCCCCTCAGAGGGCAAGGGAGAGCTACTCTTGTCGATCTTGGGAGATGGAACAGGGAAGGTTTCCCTGTTATGTCAGAATGCTGTGCCCCCCTCCCTGGAGAAGCTGCCATTAATAATGTGATTGGCCCCATTTTACCTGTCAAAACGAAACAGAAAACCAAACATGTTTCTTGTACTTCTCAAATTTCTTTGGATAAGGAGTCGTTTGCTGTGACTGGCTCAGGGTTTGTCAGGCTGTTCCTTCTTGTAGGGTTGTTTCTAGTAAGAGAAAGAGGGATGCCTCTTTTCTGAAGAAATTCAAAAATCTGAATCTGAACAGGAAGATGCAGCGACGGATTCATGGCTTTGTCTTTGGAGTTCTGATTCATACTCTGAGGAGAGCTCAGTTTCTGATTCTCCCTATCAGGGTTTCTCTTTGTTGAGATTACTGCTAGAATGTCCTAGTGTGTTCATATTAAGAACACTGAAATTTCTCAGTACCTCAGAAAATACTATGAGTTGTTACAGAAGACTTTTCTAGAACCTACACCCATTCCTCCTGTACTCTCTGCTTTAGAAAATTTGTCTTATTGTTTGCAGATGTCCTTCAAGGATGCATCTGCAGTCATAACAAATGGGTTGTCCTGTCGTCAGGCAGCCCTTCGGTCGGCCGGATTCCAAAGTCTGGGTCCGGCTTCGGCTGATGTCGCATTTCACCCGACGTCATCTCTGCTGGTCTTCGGGTATAAAGGCATCAGCCGACGCCATTTTCCTCAGTCTTTCTTGCCGCGTGGCGCCCGAAGCAGAAGCTGTTCGCAAGTGCCGGTCGGTCAGATCCAGAGATTACTACTACCGAATACTACTTCGAAGACTTCTAAAAAGCTAAGTACCCCGTTGGGGACTCTTTCTTGCCTCAGCCGATGTCAGAAAAAGTAAATAACTGTTTAACTTGTGGGAAACAAATACCTCATAAAGATTTCCACTCTTAGTGCCTACCTTGTTTAGGCCCAGACCACGACGTAGCAGCCTGTTTAGTCTGTGCTTCCTTCAACCGGCGATAACGCTTAGGCGTCGGTCGGAGTTTGCTGAACAGTTTTTCGGCTCAGATTTTGCGTACATTATGCCGCCGGATCCTCCGACTACCCAAATTGTTAAACGCAAAGAAAAGACCGACACTCGCGGTCCGCGGTTTCGGCGAAACCACGGTTAAGCAAGCAGCGAGTGTCTCGGTTTTGGCGAAACCGTGAAAACAGGTCAATCTTCAGCTGAATCCATGACTACTACTGAGGCTCCTGCTACCTTAGTTGAATCGGCCTCTGAAGTTTTGCCTACTACTGTGGTTCCTAGTGAATTATCAGACACCATCCCTTTGGATGTCTCTACCCCAGCACGTGGTGCTGCTAGGCCTCCTGCAGCCATGTCTATAAAGGCCTTTGCCAGGGCTAAAGCAGCCAAAACTGTTAAATCAGTGCCTGTTAAGGCCCCCTCACACAGACCCACTTCTAGTTCACAAATGCTTACTCTGGCAGAGGATTTAATCTCCTTAATTAGGGGATCCCAATCTCACCCAGACAGGGCCTCTCAGCCTCCAGAAAAGAGACCTAGAGCAGAGCCCCCGAGCCAGTGTCCTCTGATGATTCTTGGATGACTCAGACATTACAGATCAGCCAGGGGCTCTCTTTTCTACTTATGAAGATTCCGATGCTGAAGAATCCATTCCATCTGCCTCTCCACCAGAGGAATTTTCCTTTGGGGAAACCTTACATGCCATGAGAGAACAATTCCAATGGCAGGGACAAGATTTCTCAGATTCAAGAAAAAGGCTTAGGACTTTTCTGCACTTACCACAACATAGGCCCTTAGCTATACCTCCAGTTCTGCCTGTTGTGGATGATGCATTTAATGATGTTTGCACTGCTCCTGATACTTTACCTCCAGCCCCTGCCAAACCAGATAGATTTTACAGGGTGCCAGACACTCATCACCACCTATACAAGGCCCCACTTGCAGATCCTGAGACTATATCCCAGGGGCCTAAGGCAGTAGCCGACCTCAGCAAAACCCTCTCCCTTCTGAAAGGGAATCCAGGTCCTTAGAGAGATGGGGAAAAAGTTTACACCTCTGCTACTCTCTCAGCTAGAGCTTTAAACTGTCAGTTTCACATGATCCAATACCAAGAGTTTATGCTTGATCAGTTAACTAAGAAGCTGTCCTCTGATGACTCCTTAGATAAAAAATATGTTTTAGAAGTGGTGAATAACATTCAGCAGGTTAGTAACCATTCTTTAAAATGTGGCTATGATGCACTGGAGGCTTCATTTAGATCAGCCATGACTGGCACAGTGATAAGAAGGCATGCATGGTTGAAAGAACAGGTCTTGCCGGATCATGTTAAAGCAAAGCTGTTAGATGCTCCTATGGATAAGACCAGTCTATTTGGTACCCCTGCTCAGCAAGTAATGAAGAAAATGGAAGAGAAGGCAAAATCTGTACAAACAGTTAAGGATTTCTTACAGGTTCAGCCCCCAAGGTTTAGCAGGAACTGGCCTGCCAAAAATTGGTCCTTTCCAGACTCCTCAAAATCTCAAAGAGGCAGGAATAGACGCTCTAGAGGCAGAAATCAATCCAGAGGAGGTGCCTATAGAGGACGCCAGTGGCAAGGCAATAACCAGCGAGGTACAGACACAACCACTGCCACTGCAACAGGACTTGGCTCTGACACCCCCTACCAGGGAGCAAATAGCAGCACCTTTAGGCGGAAAGTTAGCCTTATTTTTGAAAAATTGGCACTATATCACAAAAGACAAGTGGATTTTGCAAACCATAGACCAAGGCTACAGGTTCCACTTCCACACCTTAACAGTAAAAAGAGGAATGCCAAACCTACCTCCAAATCAAAAAACAGAAGCTCTAAAGCAGATAGCTCAATTAACAAAGATGAGAGCTGTGGAAAGAGTACCAATAACACAACAGGGCAAAGGATTCTACTCCAGACTCTTCCTAGTACCAAGAAAAGAGAAAAGTTGGAGACCTATTCTCGACCTGTCCGTCTTAAACACATACATCATTGTCCCAAAATTCAAAATGCTGACCCTACAGCAACTTCTTCCCATGCTGGGCAAGGAGTGTTGGCTGGTAACTCTAGATCTTAAGGAGGCATACCTGCACGTCCCCATACGACCAAATTGCAGAAGATACCTCAGATTTCTTGCAGAATCAGAGCATTATCAATTCTCAGCATTGCCCTTTGGCTTATCTACTGGGCCCAGAGTATTCACAAAATGCCTGGCATCAGTAATCGCTCATTGCAGGCTACAGGGAATCCAAATTTATCCATACCTGGACGACTGCCTGTTACAAGCGGACAACAAAAGCAAGCTGACAACAGATTTACAAAGAGTCATTTGCTTACTACAAGCCCTGGGATACACAGTCAATTTAAAAAGTCAAGACTGATACCATCCCAGACAAGAACATTCTTGGGTGCGGAATTGGACACAGTAAAACAAATGGCATTCCTAACTGCAGAAAAACAAGAACAACTCCCTCTTTACTTCTTGGCATTAACAAAGCAGAACAAACTAACAGCAAGAAAAGTACTGCAGGCCTTGGGCTTCATGGCATCATGCATAATCCTGGTCTCCCATGCCAGACTGCATATGAGAAAGCTACAGTGGTACCTAAAGAATTTATGGTCTCAACACAGGCACAGCTTAGAAACCGAAATCCCACTAATCCCATGCCTGAAACAAGAGTTCCTATGGTGGGCTCAAGCATGCCAGTCAAACCCAGGCTTGCCCTTCCACAACTTTCAAGCAAACCAAACCATCACAACGGACGCCTCAGACCTAGGCTGGGGGGCACACATGTTGGACAAGTGCATACAAGGATTGTGGACTCCAGACCAGCTGCACCTGCACATAAACCAAAAAGAAATGCTGGCAGTAAAACTAGCAATCCAGAAATTCAGACCATTCCTCAAAGAAGGCCATTTAATGATAAGGACAGACAACACCACAGTCATGTGGTACATCAACAAACAGGGAGGCACTCATTCATACCCCCTATGCAGAATGACTCTGGACCTTTGGAATATGGCTCTGAGCTACAACATCCAGTTACAGGCAATATTTGTGCGGGAAAAGAAAACACCCTAGCAGACATGTTAAGCAGAACCACCTCGGATGCTCACGAATGGATGCTACACCCGGACATCTTCAAGGCCATCACAAAGAAATGGGGAATGCCACAAATAGACCTATTCGCATCCCCACTCAATCACCAGCTCAAAAATTCTGCACAAGGACATGCCACCCACTTGCATGGAAGGTGGACTCTCTATCCTTCAGTTGGAAAGGCCTGACAGCATATGCATTTCCACATCTTCCTTTGATGCACAAGGTACTACTGAAAATCAAAGAGGAACGTCCAAGGATAATTCTGATAGCTCCGAATTGGCCAAGACAACACTGGTATCCTTTGCTGAGGAGCATGTCTCAGGGAGAATGTGGTCAATACCCTGATGCCTTTGATGTTAACTCAGAACAACTACAACATCATGCACCCAAACCTAAAAACCTTGCAACTGACTGCCTGGAACATCACATAACAGCAACTAACCCAGACTTATCCCAAAGGGTTAAAGACATTATCCTTGAAGCCCGCAGACCTTCAACAAGAAGGAACTATGCAGGAAAATGGAAAAGGTTTGTCATTTGGAGTACTGAAAGAGGAAAAGATGTGTCGAACATAGATATTGCTAACATCCTGGAGTACTTGGCAGAGCTTCTACATACGGGCCTGTCCTATTCCTCCATCAAGATACATGCATCAGCTATTTCCGCAGAATACAGCTTCGATCCACCTGGCTTTTCGCATCCTCTACTCAGGCAATTCCTCAGAGGGATCAAGAATGTAAAACCTCCTAGGAAACCACCATTACCAGCATTGGACTTGAACTTTGTGCTAGAAAAATTGACACTCCCTCCATTTGAACCAGCAGCAACAGCAGATCTTCAACACCTATCATGGAAAACTGCTTTCCTACTGGCAATTACTTCAGCAAGGAGGGTTTCGGAACTACAGGCCTTAATGGCAGTACAACCCTTCCTAATCTTCCCATCAAAATAGAGTGTCCATGAGAACTAATCCTACATTTATGCCTAAGGTGGTATCCAGAGTGTCTTTAAACCAGGCAATCCACCTACCTACCTTCTTTCCCAATCCACAGAACAGGGGGGAAAGGCTGCTGCATACCTTGGATGTACATAGACAGTTACACTACTACCTGGACAGAACCAAAAGTAACAGAAAAACTGACCAGCTTTTAGTAGCCTATGCAACAGGAAGGGAAGGAAAAGCAATTTCCAAACAGACAATCTCCAAATGGATAGGAAATTGCATAAGATTCTGTTACTCCTACCATGGAAAACCAGTTCCACAGAACATAAGACCTCATTCTACAAGGGCTACAGCCACTACCACAGCTTTCTTACGAGGAGTGGCAACCAAGGACATTATTGAGGCGGCTACTTGGACCTCCGTGCATACATTTGCCAAGCATTATAATTTACCTCTATACTCTAGATCTCGAGCAGGGTTTGCCACTGCTGTATTGCAAGGGATCCTAACTACACCATAATTCTTCTTCCTCCTCCCCTAGTTTGGCTATGGTATTCTACCCATTTGTTATGACTGCAGATGCATCCTTGAAGGACATAGTACAGTTTTGTACCTACCATAAATGTAGATGTCCGAACAGGATAGCATCTGCAGTCAGGATTACCCACCCTCCTTCCCCTCTGTGGTACTCCTAGGGTATTTACTCTCCTAATAGCTAGCTGGGGGGGGGGGGGGAGTCTCTTATGGTGTATTTGTTTGTATATATGTACATACATGCTTATTTTTGTGTTTGCCTTCTACTATTTTGGAAACATTGGCATTTATCCAAAATTTAGCTTTCCTAGAGGGCAACTGGCGTCTGGGGCAAGAAACACTGAGGAAAATGGCGTCGGCTGATGCCTTTATACCCGAAGACCAGCAGAGATGACATCGGGTGAAGTGCGACATCAGCCGAAGCCGGACCCAGACTTTGGAATCCGGCCGACCGAAGGGCTGCCTGACGACAGGACAACCCATTTGTTATGACTGCAGATGCTATCCTGTTCGGACATCTACATTTATGGTAGGTACAAAACTGTACTTTTTCCTGATAGCCAGCTATCCCTAAAAAGGTATGTAGGGTTTATAAAGTTCCTCAGCCTTACATTTTGAGGTTGTTAAAGCACTTACCATTCATTTTTATCTTTGTGAATAAAGTGTGCTGTTTCTACTTCCTTCAAGCATGGTTCTGTACTTGGATTTTTTTGGTATTTTGCTGGACTTTTGTATTTCCAAGTCAGTTCACCAGCTGGGTGTTTGTTTGGAGCCTTTCATTTTTATACATTATTCCCAAAACTGACCCGGCAGCTTTAGCCTTAGTTGATTCACTGCTGATAAGCACTTAGTTAATTCCAAGCCTACTCTTTCTGATACGGATGGGAATATTACTGATAAGTATGAGAAAAAGTGTATATTTCTGCAACTTTGATTTTCAGAATTTTAAATTGTCAAGTTCATAGGTTGAAGTTTTTTCTAATATTTTGTGAAAGTGAGGAATATTTTATCTACAGTTTCTTCTTGTGAAGAAAAATCTGTTATGAATAACTTGGTTTCTTATGTTGCGTAGGTCACCATTCATTGTTTGCAGTGTGTGTGAATCTGTTACTTCCAGGACTATGGCCACTGGTACTGTTTTAAGGAGGATTGCTAGGCTGCATTACTAGGCTGCATTACCAGAACCTGTCAGATGTAAAAAAAAAATGAGACTTTTTTTTTAAATTTTCCCTTGAATAGAGATTGTGTTTGGCCCCTCTGCTCCAGAGATGATCAAAAAGTATGATGAAAGGGCAAGCTGATCCAGGATATTTCTGTAGTTATTTTCCTGTGCCACTGTCGAGCAGAGACACAGAAGTGATCCCGGGGTGTATTTCCATGGATTTTCTTTGTCTTTTTCCATTTTTTTTAAGCAGTCTCAGCATAATTCAGAAGATAAACAGGCATTTAAGAAGTGACAGGCATGTTGAAAAAAGAAGTCTCAAACATCCCAAACCAAGGACAGTCTTACTGAGTCTGAATGACTGTTCAAGAGACCTTGTGACCCCCCCCCCCCCCCCACACACACACACACACAAAAAAAGCACATTTTCTTTTTCAGAAAGTCTAAATCTCCATTTTTCTCTGTGGCAGCAGATTGTTTCAGACAATTGGGTTCTGAAAGTAATTCATCAATGTTACATATGGCAGTGGGAGAAAAGGCAGTTCATCAAGTCAGTCACTTGTAGCCTAACCACTACTATTCCAACTACCTGCCACCCCTTTTCATAATGTTTTATGGGGCTAGACTATGGATGTGTTTGCAATTACCTGTCCACTTACCCAGGTTGCATTTGAAGATTTTAAGGGAGCCACTTTGTGTACTCGGAAGTGGTAGTCTGTTCCAGAGTGCAGGAATTCTGTAAGTGAGTTATCTGTCATGCCAGTAGTTTGCAGTGCTAAAGGTTAATATCTTTATTACAGGTGTTTATGGCATTGACTGATTATCATTGTGTTACACTGCTGCAGTCATTACACTTGGGTTATCCTGCCGTCAAGCGGTTCCCCAGTCGGCCTGTGTTCCAAAGTCTTCGTCCGGCATCGGTTGCTGTCGCCTCCTCCCTGACGTCAGTGTGACAGGGGTATATAAGATGCAGCCGATGCCGTTTTCTTCAGTCTTTCTTGCCGTGCGGTGCCCGAAGCAAAAGCAGTTCGCAAGTGCCGGTCGGCTGACTCCTGAGATTTTCATTCCGAATCCAGAACCGAAGTGTCGTACAAAGCTAAGTACCCCGTTGGGGAAACTTTTTCTTGCCTCAGACCGATGTCAGTAAAAGTTAATAACTGTATTTCTTGTGGGAAGCAAATACCACATAAGGATTTCCATTCTTATTGTATCCCATGCCTAGGCCCAGACCACGACGTCACTGGTTGCTGGTTTTGTGCTAGGTTTAACAAGTGCACTATTAAATGTCGGTTTGATTTTGCCCAACATTACTTTGGCAGAAAATTTAATTACACCATGCCGTCGGAGCTTCCGACGACTGCAATGCATAAAAAGCGCAAAGACAAAGACAGGCATCCGAGGCCCAAAACTGGCAAAGCCTCTTCTAGGCCAGTCGCCGGTTCTACGTTTTTTAGCGAGGCGCCTTTGCAGCCCCTGACGACCACTTCTGCAGAACCACAGGTGGCCACCAACTCCCTAGTGGAAATGGCTGGGCCCTCGGACACACAAGTTTTACAGACAACCGAAACCGACCCTGCTGAGGGATCCCGGAGTACATGAGCAACCCACAACTTCAGAGGGTGTCTTCAGACCTACTTAGCTAAGCATTAAACCCTCTTCTAAGTCTAAGCCACCTTTAAAAACAAAGAAACAAATACAGTCTCCAGGACAGGCCTCCATGCCCAAGAGACAAATGCTCAAAATGGCCGAAGACCTAATCACTCTGATCAGGGGGTCCCATCCCCCACCTGATAAAAGGCCTAGACAGGATGCAGATTATGACTCAGCCGACCAGGTGTCCATTTCCTCAGATTCATCCTCAGACCTAGGTAATTCTTTACCCCCTTATGAGGATTCTGATGCTGAGGAATCCATTCCATCAGCCTCTCCACCAGAGGATTACTCTTTTGGGGAAACTCTGCACACCATGAGGAAGCATTTCCATTGGGAAGGCCAGGATTACTCCGAACCCAAGAAAAGGCTCAGAGAATTCCTACTATTGCCTCAACACAGACTCTTTGCTATTCTGCCAGTGTTAGATATTGTGGATGATGTGTATACTGAATCCAGCTTAAATCCTGATTCCTTACCCTCCAGCTCCAGTTAAACCAGACAGGTATTACACAGTCCCTGACTCTCACAAATTTCTGTATAAATGTCCAGTGGCAGACCCAGAAACTATTTCTCAGGGACCCAAAGGGGGTTAAGGCCTCATCAGCAAAGAATCCAGTTCCCTCTGACAGAGACTCCAGAGCATTAGACAGATGGGGAAAGAAAGTATATACTTCTGCAACTTTAGCAATGAGAGCTTTAAATTGCCAATTTCACATGCTAAAATATCAACAGTTTTTGATGTCTCAGTTGAAACAAAAAATGCTTTCAGATACAGATCCTCCAAGTTTAAAGGAAATGTAGGATTTATTGCATGCTGTTAAACAAGTGGGAAAACATACTTTGCAATGTGGTTATGATTCTTTAGAGGCCTCCTGTATAGCAGCAGTTGCAGGCTCTGTCATTAGAAGACATGCATGGTTAAAAGAACATACGTTACCAGGTCATGTTAAAGCTAAACTACTGGATGTACCTTTGCAGCATGATGTTTTATTTGGAGTTAAGGCAGAAGAGGTATTAAAGAAAATGGGAGGCTAAGGCAAAATCTATGCAAACAGTGAAGGATTTCTTACAGGTACAGCCTCCTTGATTTAGCAGAAACTGGCCAACAAAGAATTGGTCCTTTCCAGTTACGGACAGACCTCAAAGGGGCAGATACAGACATCCAAGAGGTAGAGGACAGCCACAAGGTCCTTACAGGCCTCGACAGTGGGGTGCATCAGGCCAAAAAGAAGGGGAAGGCAGGCACCAACCTTACAAAAAACTGTCCCAATGACTTCCCACTACAGCTGCCAAACATCTCTGTCTTGGCAGCCCCCTTGGGAGGAAAACTGGCTCTTTTTTTTATCACAATTGGCATATGATCACCAAAGACAAATGGGTTCTCAATATCGTATCTCAAGGTTACAGGTTCCACTTTCACACTATGCCAAGGTTAAAAGGAATGCCAAATCTGCCACCAAATCAGTGGGCAGAGGCTCAAAAACAAATTACAGCACTCATGAACATGGGAGCTATTCAAAAGGTACCTCCACAGGAACAAGGACAAGGATTTTACTCAAGACTCTTTCTGGTGCCCAGAAAAGACAAAGCCTGGAGGCCCATTCTGGATCTTTCTTCTCTAAACACTTACCTGGATGTTCCGAAATTCAAAATGTTGATATTACAGCAACTTCTTCCCATGCTGGGCAAGCAAGCTTGGCTCGTGACCTTGGACCTCAAGGAGGTATACCTGCATGTCCCTGTCAGACAAAACTGCAGAAGATACCTCAGATTCATAGCTGGTCCAATGCACTATCAATTCTCTGCACTGCCCTTTGGCTTATCTACTGCGCCCAGGGTCTTCACAAAGTGCCTAGCACCAGTAATTGCATTTTGCAGACAGAGAGGAATTAAAATTTACCCATACCTGGACGACTGCCTGATTCAAACAGAGAGCAAAGAAATTCTCCTAAAGCATCTGGCGTTTGTAAAAAAAAAGTTATTAAGTTGCCTGGGGTACACAGTAAACGAAAATAAATCAAAACTTGTGCCCTCACAAGAGATAATATTCCTGGGTGCCAGCTTGAACACAACGGCCCAGATGACATATCTCACGCCAGACAAGCAAGGACACCTGACTCAATACTTTCAATTGATGGCAACAAAGACCCACCTCCCTGCAAGAAAAATTCTGCAGGCCTTGGGCTACATGGCATCTTGCATACTACTAATTCCATATGCCAGACTGCATATGAGGAAACTACAATGGTACCTAAAGAGTGTATGGTTTCAACACTGTCAAAGTTTGGAAACAGTTATACCACTAATACCTTGCCTTCAGAACTAATTTCGATGGTGGGCTCAGGCTTGTCACCTCAACAAGCGTCAGCCATTTACTCAACCCACGGCCAGGCAAACAATGACAACAGATGCATCTGATTATGCCTGGGGAGCACACATGGCAGGAAAATCTATTCAGGGCAAGTGGCCCATAGAACAAAGGCATCTTCACATCAACCAAAAAGAGATGCTAGCTGTACAAAATGCCCTTATAACTTTCAAGGACCTGCTGCATCCAGGACATCTACTACTAAAGACAAGACAACACCACAGTTATGTGGTACATAAACAAGCAAGGGGGCACCCATTCCTACCCCCTCTGCAGACAAGCCATGACTTTGTGGAACACAGCCATAAACTATCAAGTTCATCTACAAGCACAATTCCTGCCAGGAGAGGAAAATCACACTGGCAGACGACTTAAGCAGAAATATCATGGATCCCCACGAATGGGAATTGAATCCACAAATATTCAGAATGATGATACAAAAATGGTGGAGCCCGGACATAGATCTGTTTGCATCCACAAGGAATTGCCAGCTACAAAAATTTTGCACAAGGAGTTACCATCCACAAGCATGGAAAGTGGATGCCCTCTCATTCAGCTGGAAAAACCTACAAGTATACGCTTTCCCACCTTTGCCTCTTCCAAAAGTACTCATAAAAGCCAGGCAACAGAAGCCAAATATGATCCTGATTGCACCAGACTGGCCACGACAGCACTGGTACCCAATCTTAAAAAACGTAGCAGAAGGACCACCCTGGATTTTGCCTCAGATACCACATCTGCTGTCTCAGAACAACAATCCAATACTCCACAGCCAGCTAAACACCTTAAACCTAGCTGCATGGAAGATACCTTAGCCAAACAAGCACTGCCTCTCTCCAAAGCAGTTATGGATATCATCCTGGAGGCCAGAATGCCCAGTACCAGGAAAGCCTATTCGGACAAATGGAAGAGATTTTGTGCCTGTAACCAGGCTCACAGCCTTGACCCTCTTGTGCCAAACATTCCTCAGATACTACAATATTTGACTGAAATGCTGGACAAAGGCCTTTCCTTTTCATCCATAAAGATACACGCCTCTGCCGTCTCTGCCCACTACAACACTGATCCACCAATTTTCTCTCATCCCTTGCTAAAGCAGTACCTCAGAGGGGCAAAAAACATAAGACCGCCCCGTAGAGCACCAACTCCATCTTGGGCCCTCAACTTTGTTTTGGAAAAATTGACCTTAACTCCTTTTGAGCCAGCTAGCACAGCAGAAATAAAATATATCTCTTGGAAAACTGCTCTGCTCCTGGCACTAACATCAGCACGAAGAGCCTCAGAATTACAGGCACTAATGGCAGTGGAACCATTCCTTATTTTCCACCAGGACAGGGTGTCTTTAAGAACTAACCCTACTTTTATGCCTAAGGTGGTTTCAAGTGGGTCTCTGAACCAAACTATTCACTTGCCAACTTTTTATCCAAAACCACAGAATAAAGGGGAGAAGACTACTGCATTATTTTGACATTCATAGTCAGTTACGCTTCTACTTAGACAAAACCAAAGCTTTCAGAAAATCTGAGCAATTATTAGTTGCTTATGCTGCAGGAGCACAGGAAAAAGCCATTTCAAAACAGACTATTTCCAAATGGATAAGACATTGCATACGTTTCTCCTATACACACCATGGAAAACCTGTGCCTACCAGCATTAGATCTCACTCCACCAGGGCAACAGCCACTTCAACTGCCTACCTCAGGGGAGTACCTACCAAGGATATTTTGGAAGCAGCAACATGGAGCTCTGTGCATAACTTCACCAAGCATTACCACCTGCCTCTATACTCCAAATCCAGAGCTGGCTTCACCTCTGCAGTGCTGCAGGGCCTTATAGCCACCCCAAATGCATTATAGTACCAGCCTCCCTACCTCAGCTTTGGGATTCTACCCAAGTGTAGTGACTGCCGCAGTGTAACACGATGAACATAGTACAGTTTTGTACCTGCCATAAATGTAGATGTTCGAGTCTTCACACTGCTGCAGTCCAGGTTACCTTCCTTCCTTCCCCTCTTCACTGCTGGTGCGTACCTAGGTCATTTACCCTTTACTACCTATGGGGAGTATTTGCTGGTAACTGAAACTTGTTTGCTTTTCTTACTTATGTTTTATTAGCAATTTGAATTGCATACCCATTTGGGGGCACCTGACATCTGGGGCAAGAAAAACTGAAGAAAATGGTGTCAGCTGCATCGTATATACCCCTGTCGCACTGACGTCGGAGGAGGCGACAGCAACCAATGCTGGACCAAGACTTTGGAACTCAGGCCGACTGGGGAACCGCCTGACGGCAGAATAACCCAAGTGTAATGACTGCAGCAGTGTGAACACTGCTACATTTGTGGTAGGTACAAAACTGTACTTTTTGCAAACATGGAGGTTGCTTATGACAGAATTGTATGATGCCTTGTAGGCCAAGCAGAGATCTCCCTTAAGATGTCTTAGCGAGAGAGTTCTGAATCATTCTACATAGGTAATGGAACTTGGGTCCTTGATTTTCTTTGTTAGGGAACATTGGAGTCTTTCTAGCTGGATCATATGTCTGGATAGGTACATGTCAAAGGGAATCAATGCATTCATTTGTGGGCCTAACAAGGGTGGGATAAAAAAAAAAGCACATCATCTTTGAACTTTGGGATACACAATTTATATTCTTCTGGGTCAAAAATAAAATGATTTCCTAGCACCTTTGGCCAGATGGTGGTCAAAGAAGACACATTGTCAACAAATAATACCAGGTCCGTGGCAGCTGTGCCTGTTTTGTGGTTGGTGCAAGGGTATTCTGGCCTTTAACTTGTGTATGTGTTAGGTTGTCTTGTAGAATCTGGGAGTCGCAAGTAGGGTTTGTGATGGGCAGTCATCATCATCCATCAGCTAGAATTTCAGAAAAGTAAATAGCTAGAAGTGGTGCCAGCACAGAGCCGTGGGAAGCGCTGCCTTTTAAAGGTGTGTGTGCCACCAATCTTGATTTGTTAAGTTCTATCTGTGAGCCAGTTTTCTGTTCATTGGATGACATAATGGTTTACATATAGATTAATGAACGTATCTGTGATTGTATTGGTGGATGGCATCAGTTTTGTCCAGGTCAAGGCAAACTGTGTGTATCAACTTGCCATCATCCAGTGTCTCAGGTGACTTTTTTAAAAAAGGAGTTGATCAGGTTAAGCTTACAAGATCTTCATTTCAGAGGCCCAAATAGTTTGGGGCAGAGTTTAGGCTGCCATTATCCATGCTGGTGATCTCCATAATGATGCATTCTATTGTCTTACAGGTAAGACTTGCGGCATATGGGTCTGTTGTTACCAGGGTCAGTGATGAGACCTCTGTTATGGAGGGAGGAGGATGACCACCATAGTTCTCTATGCCTCTGACACAGTCTGATGAGTAGCTGAGACTGAGTAGATTGTAGAGCAAGTCCGTAAGGCAGTGCTTCATACTGGTAAGGAAACTCCTGGCACATTGTTGGACCCTAATGAACTAGTCTTTTTCACATTAAAGCTTTTAGGGCTTGTTAAAGAATTATATTTGGTAGGGAAGCTGGTTAGGGGACCAATGTATCTATGCTAGGCAGAGGGGAGAAGTTTGAACTAAATTTGTCTGCTAATAGATCCGGTGCATCTTGGCACAGATTAATTAGAGCTGTTATCTATCTACTTGGCAGAGTGCTATTTCTGAGGATCCTTACGTAGATGAAAAAGATCTTGTGATTGTGTTTAACAGGGGAGCAGTTATGATTTCATAACTGACCTTTGAAAAAATCTTTGTTTCTTATTTCTTTAACATTTCAAGTTTAATTTTTAGGGTATGGGGTTTTAAGTTGGTTCATAGGTGTGTAGTAGGCTAATGGCCCTGGAGCCTTTACAAGCCTAGCCCATAGGATTACCCTGGCAGCGTGCCACCCTACCTTAGTTCCCAGTGCCTCTGTCAAGTAGAGCCACTGGAGTGATCCCTGGGGTGAATTTTCTATTTCCCATCCACTCATCAAGATTTCTCTTGAAAGAGGGCCAGTGAGGCACTCCGCTTGACATGTATGGGAAGTCTATTCCATAGCATGGGCAGTCTCTGGGTTATGAACCTGTCCCTCCAGCTTGTTCTATTGATTGTGGTAATGAGGTTGAGGTCTCTGGACCATGTAGTACAGAGAGATTGGGGTTTCTTTAGATGTAGCATTTCTAACAGAGCTGGGTCAGACATGGCTTTGTAAGTCAAGCAGAGATCGCCTCTAAGTAGGCGATATGAGACAGAGAACAGTTGGAGTTTTTTTGAGTCTGTCCATATAGGACAAGTGTTTAAGGCGTAAGATCCTCTTTGTGAGGTATTTTACGGCCTCTACAGTTGTAGGTGTCTAGTGAGGTACATGCCAAATGGGGCATTGTACTCGATTGTTATTTTGAGAGAAGAGTTTTTACTGTTTTTACAGTGCTTGTTTATGCCATGATCCCAACAACTAGGTATTAACTTAGTGTTGCATCTGTTGGGGATCAGGTCCAAAGTGTCGATGCAGGAATTGAAGTGAGAGTAGACCCCTTCCGCAAATGCTGCAGTGTTTGCTGTATGGTCTTCAAGGGGAGGAAGACACTTGAATTTCCTCAGGTCATCATATAGCTGGAATAAACTTGCCTTGGAGAAATGTCTGTAGGCGGTAGGGTTTCCTGCAGCTTTAGGCTGAGTTCTGGTCCCAAGGACCACTGCTTGATGATTAAACCTAACCAAGAAGGATGTAATTATAGGGACAGAGCATAGCAGTGCTATGGTTGTATTGATCAGGTCCATTATATTTGGTACTCCTTTTGGGAGGGTGATTTTGCATTAATAAAGTCTAAGAAATTATTGAGCATATTTGCCCATATTGTTGTAGGTATTCCAGTTGATAGATGACTAATTGACATCACCAAGTATAATAGTGATGTTCATCGTGTTTCACTGTTGCAGTCAGTACACTTGGGTTATCCTGCTGGCAGGCTACCCTCAGTCGGCCCGAATTCCAAAGTCCTGGTCCGGCGTCTGTTGCTTTCGCCTCTTCCTTGACGTCAGTGCACCAGGGGTATATAAGATGCAGCCGTCGCCTTTTTCTTCAGTCTTTCTTGCCGTGCAGTGCCCAAAGCAAAAGCAGTTTGCAAGTGCCGGTCAGCCGACTCCTGAGATTTTCAAAATTGAATTTCAGAACCAAAGTCTTCAATAAAGCTAAGTACCCCGTTGGGGAAACTTTTTCTTGCTCCAGACCGATGTCCGTAAAAGTTAATAATTGTATTTCTTGTGGAAGCAAATACCTCATAAGGATTTTCACTCTTACTGTATTCCTTGCCTAGGCCCTGACCACAGCGTTGCTAGTTGTCGGTTTTGGGCTAGATTCAAACAACGCACTGTCAAGCGTCAGTTTGATTTTGCTTTACATTACTTTGGCCAAAGGTTTAACTACACAATGCCGTCGGAACAATGGATGACCGGAATTCATAAAAAACTCAGACAAAGAAAAGGACAGGCATCCGAGGTCCAAAACCGATGACGAAGCCTCTTCTAGGCCAGTCGCCGGTTCTCAGTGAGGCTCTTTCGCAGCCCCTGACACCCACTACCTCAGAGCCATAGGCTGCCTCGACTCCCATGTGGAGACAACTAGGCCTCTGGAAACTCAAGGTATTGGGCCTACGGAAACTATTCCCTCAGATGGGTCGGGAGCCGCTTAGCAGGCATTGGCTTCTGAGGGTGTTTTCAGACCTACACAGCTTACTATCAAGTCCACTTCAGCAGCCAAGGCAAAGTCTAAAACATCATTAAAGACAAAGAAACGAGAACAGCATTTTCCTGGACAGTCATCCATGCCAAAGAAACACATGCTTAAAATGGCCAAGGACCTAATTACTTTGATCAGGGGTTCCCATCCCCCTCCTGATAAAAAGCCTAGGCAAGACACTGACTATGACTCCTCTGACCAGGTTTCTATTTCTTCTGATTCCTCTTTAGACCAGGGATATTCTCTTCCTCCCTATGAGGACTCTGATGCTGAAGAATCTATCCCTTCAGCCTCTCCTCCTGAGGATTACTCTTTTGGGGAAACTCTGCACACCATGAGGGAGCATTTCCATTGGGAGAGCCAGGATTATTCTGAATCCAAGAAAAGGCTCGGGGACTTTCTTTTACTGCCTCAGCACAAGCCCCTTGCTATCCCCCCTGTACTAGATATTGTTGATGTTTTTTCTGAATCCAGTTTGTCTCCTGATTCTTTACCCCCTGCACCAGTCAAGCCTGATAGGTACTACAGGGTCCCAGACTCTCATAAATTTCTTTATAAAAACCCTGCTGCTGACCCAAAACAATTTCTCAGGGTCCCAAAGGGGTCAAGGCTTCCACTGCAAAAAAATATGTTCCCTCTGATAGGGATTCTAGAGCATTGGATCGATGGGGGAAAAAAGTTTACACCTCTGCTACTTTAACTGTAAGAGCTTTAAACTGCCAGTTTCACATGCTTAAATATCAACAATACGTAATGTCTTTGCTAAAACAGAAAATGCTTACAAGCTCAGAATGTCCTGACAATAAGGAAATGCATGATTTATTGCATGCAGCTGAAAAAGTGGGAAAGCATACTCTGCAGTGTGGGTTTTATTCATTAGAGGCTTCTTGCAGAGCCACAGTTAAAGGCTCTGTCATTCGAAGGCATGCTTGGTTAAAAGACCAAAGTTTACCTGATAATGTTAAAGCAAAATTATTGGATGCTCCATTACAGCATGATACTTTGTTTGGTGTTAAGGCAGAAGAGGTGTTAAAGAAAATGTAGGATAAAGCAAAATCAATGCAGACAGTAAAGGATTTCTTACAGGCTCAGCCACCTAGATTAGCAGGAACTGGCCTTCTAAAAATTGGTCCTTTCCAGTGTCAGGCCACAAAGAGGCAGATAACAGACACCCAAGAGGCAGATCTCAGCCCCAAGGCTCATACAGACCTAAACAATGGGGTGCTTCAGCCCCCAAAGGCAGAGAAGACAAATCACAACCTTATAGGAAACAGTCCCAATGACTTCCCGCTGCAAAAGCCAAGCACCTACCTTTTGACAGCACCCTTAGGGGGAAAACTAGCACTTTTTTCACAAAATTGGCACATGATCACCCAGGAAAAATGGGTACTGAATGTTGTTTCTCAGGGTTGCAGGTTCCACTTTCACACCCTACCAAGATCAAAAGGTATGCCAGACCTGCCACAAAACCAATGGGCAGAGGCACAAAAACAAATTTCTGCTCTCATGGACATGAGAGCTATTCAAAACGTACCACAGCAAGAACAGGGGCAAGGATTTTACTCACGACTTTTCTTGGTACCCAGAAAGGACAAAGCCTGGAGACCAATACTGGACCTGTCAATTTTAAATACTTTCCTGGATGTTCCAAAATTCAAAATGTTGACACTGCAGCAACTTCTACCCATGCTGGGCAAGAAGGCTTGGCTAGTTGCTTTGGACCTCAGAGGCATACCTGCGTGTCCCAATCAGACAATCTTGCAGAAGACGCCTCAGATTCATAGCTGGCTCAATACATTATCAATTCTCTGCACTGCCCTTTGGCTTATCTACTGCACCCAGGGTCTTCACAAAATGCCTGGCACCAGTAATTGCATTTTGCAGACAAAAAGGAATTCAAATATATCCCTACTTGGACGACTGCCTTATTCAAGCAGAGAGCAAGGACATTCTACTAAAGCATCTGGTGTTTGTAAAAGAATTACTAATTTGCCTAGGGTACACAGTAAACGAAAAGAAATCAAAACTAGTGCCCTCTCAAGAGATAATATTCCTGGGTGCAAGCTTAAATACAACTGCCCAGATGGCTTATCTCATGCCAGACAAGCAAAGGCAACTGACTGCTTACTTTCAAATGATGGCAACAAAGACGCAGCTACCTGCAAGAAAAATTCTGCAGGCTTTGGGCTTCATGGCATCTTGCATCCTGCTAATTCCATATGCAAGACTGCATATGAGGAAGCTACAATGGTACCTAAAAAGTGTTTGGACTCAACATTGCCACAGCCTGGAAACAATGATAACTCTTATTCCCTGCCTGCAACAGGAGTTTCGATGGTGGGCACTGGCCTGTCACCACAACAAGGGACAGCCTTTCACTGTACCCACAGCCAGGCAGACGCTAACAACAGATGCATCGGATTATGCCTGGGGAGGGCACACATGGCAAGAAAATGTATTCAGGGCACGTGGCCCATGGACCAATTGCATCTTCACATCAATCAAAAAGAGATGCTAGCTGTACAGAATGCCCTGACAGCCTTCAAGGATCTACTACATCCAGGACAACTATTACTTAAGACGGACAATACTACAGTAATGTGGTACATAAACAAGCAAGGGGGCACACATTCCTGCCCCCTCTGCAGGCAAGATATGACTTTGTGGAACACAGCACTGACCTATCAAGTACATCTGCAGGCACAATTCCTGCCAGGTAAGAAAAATACTCTGACAGATGAACTAAGCAGAAACCTCATGGACCCTCACGAGTGGAAACTAAAGCCACAGGTCTTCAGCATGATAACAAGGAAGGATGCCCAAACCTAGATCTCTTTGCCTCCCCTCACAACTACAGGGATTCTGCACAAGGACTTATCACTCACAAGCATGGAAAGTGGATGCTCTCTATTTCAGCTGGAAAACCCTAACAGTTTATGCCTTTCCACCACTGCCTCTCCTTCCCAAGGTGCTCCTTAAAGTCAGACAAGAGAAGCCAAAAATTATTTTGATTGCCCCAGACTGGCCACGCCAGCACTGGTACCCAATCCTAAAGAGCTTGTCTCAAGGCCTAGCCTGGACTTTACCTCTAATTCCTCATCTTCTGACTCAACAAAACAATCAGATCCTGCACAGCCAACTCAGAACCTTAAATCTGACTGCATGGCGGATAATATAGCCACTCAAAACACACCTCTCTCTAAAGCTGTTATGGATGTCATTTTGGAAGCCAGGAGGCCCAGCACCAGGAAATCTTATGCAGAAAAATGGAAGAGATGCTGTGCTTGGAACCAGGCACAAGGACTTGAACCACTTGTTCCAAATATTCTTTAGATTTTACAATACCTAACTGAGATGCTGGACAAAGGCCTATCCTTCTCATCAATTAAGATCCATGCCTCTGCCGTTTCAGCTCATTGCAATACGGAACCTCCTATTTTCTCTCATCCACTGCTAAGACAGTACCTCAGAGGGGCAAAAAACATAAGACCCCCAAGGAGAGCACCGATACCTACATGGGACCTCAACTTTCTTTTAGAAAAGCTCACACTACCTCCTTTTGAGCCAGCCAATACAGCTGACTTAAAATTTTTATCATGGAAAACTGCTCTGCTCCTAGCATTAACTTCAGCAAGAAGAATCTCAGAGTTACAGGCATTAATGGCAGTGGAACCCTTTATCATTTTTCATCCGGACAGGGTTTCTCTAAGGACAAAGCCAACATTTATGCCAAAGGTAGTATCCAGTGTGGCTCTTAACCAAACCATTCATTTGCCAACATTTTATCCAAATCCCCAGAATAAAGGGGAGAGACTTCTGCACTCTTTGGACATACACAGGCAGCTACGCTTCTACTTGGACAAAACAAAAGCTTTCAGAAAAACTGAGCAACTGTTTGTAGCATATGCTGCAGGATCACAAGGAAAGGCTATCTTAAAGCAGACTATTTCAAAATGGATAGGACACTGCATTTGTTTCTGCTATGCACAACATGGCAAGTCAGTACCTAAGAATATCAGGCCACATTCTACCAGGGCAGCAGCCACTTCAGTAGCCTTTCTCAGAGGAGTACCAACCAAGGAAATTTTGGAGGCTGCAACTTGGAGTTCAGTGCACACTTTTACCAAGCATTACCGCTTACCTCTCTACTCTGTAGCCAGAGCAGGCTTTGCCACTGCAGTTCTGCAGGGCCTCATAGCCACTCCTAATCCTATTTAGACTCAGCCGCCCTACCTCAGCTTTGGGATTCAACCCAAGTGTAATGACTGCAACAGTGAAACAACATGATCATAGTACAGTTGTGTACCTACCATAAATGTAGATGTTCGAGTGTATTCATTGTTACAGTCCAGGTTACCCACTCTCCATCCCCCTTTCTTTGCTGAGACTTATCTATACTTCTCTATCCTATGCAACCTATGTGGTGTATTTGCTTGTAGATGAAGGTATTTTTATTTTGCTGTATGTTTTTATAAGCAATATGTATTGCCTACCTTCTTGGGGCACCTGACATCTGGGGCAAGAAAAACTGAAGAAAATAGCGTCGGCTACATCTTGCATACCCCTGGCGCACTAACGTCAGGGAAGAGGTGACAGCAACCGACGCTGGACCAGGACTTTGGAATTCGGGCCAACTGAGGGTAGCCTGCCAGCAGGATAACCCAAGTGTAATGACTGCAACAGTGAATACACTCTAACATATACATTTATGGTAGGTACACAACTGTACTTTTTGTTCATTAATAAGGGACCCTAGGCTATTTGACTAGTTGACCAGGAGGTGGTAAGGGGTTTTTATAGTTTGTTGGATATAGTTGAACTTGTCATTATTTAGCTGTGCAAGTCTAGAGGTGAAGGAGTTTCAGCGGTATATGGATACTACCACCACTATTTACAGAGGTACCCTCTGAATGTGTGATGAGCATTGATCCATTTTTACAGAAGGAGTTGTCACTGCACTGGAACAGTTTTCACTTCTAAAGCAGATGTCTATATTTTCTAAGCTTGGGATAGCTTTGAAGGAGGGCAGTTTCTTGTTTAGACTTAAAGCCTTGAGTGGCACCACACTTGCGTATTTCTTTGGTTTTTGCTACTCCACAGTAAAACAGGATTGTTGCATGTATATGATCTGTGTACATATCTCCTCTTGAATGGAGCAGCTGCTTCTCAAACAAGGGTAGCAGCCCATGATGGGGAAAATACAGTGGTTTAGCATAGTCAAGTAACACAAGTGCAGAGTCCATCACAGCTCTAGGTTTCATATTCATTTGGTTGATTTGGCGCAGTCATCAATGCTGTAATTCCCAGCCACTTGCTTTAACATGGTCTTCTAATAAACTGATAGCATCATAATACACACGTTTCTATCAAAGGCTGTGCTCTCTGGATGATTTGAGTGTTATGTAAATTTGTGGATTTTACTGCTACTTGTTGGTTTCCCATACAGCAGTTACCATCCAGTCGTCTCTTAGTAAGCTAGTATGCTGCCAGTGCCATTTCGTATCTTCAGTGTGTTTTTTTGGGCTGGCACATGCTGCTCTGTCATTAAATACAGCCAGTGCTGTGTGTGCGCGGTATCTGCTTTCATAGGGTACAGAGCTGTTGGTTGGAATCTCTCCAATTTCCAAAGGCAACAGACTGAGCTTTCACCATTCATATGGATCTGTAGGGTGTACTTCTGTTTTTCTTGTGAGCAATGTTATTTTGCTGAGTCGCAGCTAATTCAAGTACTTTACCAACAGTGGAAATGGAATATTATCTTAATTTTGCTCTTTTAACAAACTATTAATTTACTGGGTTAGTCCTGTTGCCCTGTGGATAATATGGTATTTGCAAAACCCATTGAGTTCCATTTTCATTTGCCCATTCTTATGTTTTTTTGTCCTGTAAAATGGAGTGGTAGTCTGTAAGCTGCACATGGTTTGACTTTCATTACAAGCTTTGGGTTCACCTTCACATGCTAGTAAACCAGAGTAAGCATCCACCATCATTAGATAGTAATACTGATTTTTCTGTAACAGCAGTGGACCAATAGTGTGTTTGCTTTAGTCTTTTTGGTGTACCATCTTTGATGTACCTGTCTGCATGATTCAGCCTATAATTGCCTCCATTTTGTTTGCCGACAAACTACACTTTACTGAGTGACACTTTTGGTCATGCCCATTTCATTGTAGCATCTTTGCTTAAGTGTCTGCATCAGGTGTGTGCCTGTATCTCTATTCCAGCTTCTTAATGTTTTTCTTGGTATTTCTCACTGATGCCATTTTATCAATGCTGATCATGTTTTCTTTCATTCATGATAGAGGGCATAGTGGCATCTACATGGCCCTCATGTGTTTTACATTGTTGAACTGTATCCCAGATTTTTTCCCCATCTACTGAGCCTCCTCATAAACTTTTGCCATAGAGTTTCAATTTTTTTTGCTAACCTGTACATAACCAGGTGATCTGAAGTAGTTACTTCATTTGATCTGCAACCTGTGGGATTCGGATCCGACCTCGGATCCGAGCCGGCAGCTTTCCAAGCTTCAAGATCCGAGCTCCTAGCTCCTCCCCCCTACCCATAATCCCTTGCTACCAACCACATTACCTCAGATCGTTTTTTGCCGCGGCTAAAGATGGTTGCTTCTCTGTGAAGAGCTCCTAGCATTTGGTGAGATCGTTCCTTTTTTCTATAGAAAACCTTGAATATTTCTAGTTAAATTCGTGTGTGTGTTGTTTTAACCTAACCCTATTTGTTAAAAAAAAAAACAAAAAAAAAAAAACTTAGATGTTAAGTTGTCTATCTCGCCTTCATTCTTGCTGGATGGGTTCGGAGCCGACCTCGGCTCCGACTCGGCCACTCTAAAAGCTCGAGAGTTGGTTCCACCGGCTCGAGGCTCCCCTTATATCCCACAATGCTAGGCGAGAGTTACCTCAGATCTCGTTTGCCGCTACAGCTTCGAGGTTGGTTTTTCTACCGGTTCTTGGTGAGTACTATTTCTTCTTGAAATTAGTCTTTAAAAACCCCTTTAATTTAATATATTTACTTAGTTTAGTGTAGTTTAGAAAACTTTTTATTCCCTTCAAGAACCTTAGGTTCTTCCCTTGGGCCTATGGGCCTTTCCTTCCCTAGTGGAGTGTGTGTGCATTATTTTATTTTAAAATCCTAGTACTGCTTTTATTATAATTTAACTTGACAGGGTGTAACTAGTGTGTTTGTGTGCGTGTTTGTGTACACCTGTTCAAATAAAAAATGTCTAAAGAAGCAAAGGTCTCCGGATTCAAGAAGTGTGATGCGTGCTGTCAGAAAATGTCTCTGACAGACGCTCACACTTCTTGTGTCTATTGTCTGGGGCCTTTGCACCTGCAGGACTCCTGTGCTGTGTGCCATGGCTTCAGCCCCAGGGTCCTGCAGGAAAGAAAGAATAAATTGATTCTCAGAGGCTTACTCAAGCCAGAGGATTCCCTGTCTGTTTCAACAGGGAAGCCCTCTAAGGCATCTAGGTCTTGGCTCCGCAACTGAGCCGAGACCTAAGGTTTCTCAACCTCTGCCTTCATCGGCTCCGGCTGAAGCCGATAAGTCTCAGTCCACAGTTTCTGTGGCCCTCGGCTCGGCGAGCCGAGGTAGTAGAGTTCCGTGTCGGCCCCGACCAGACCTTCGGAGCCGACAACTAGGAAGAGGTCCAGGTCACCATCTCTTGGCTCCGTTCATTCGGCTCCAGGATCTCCCCTGCTGTCTGAACGGAGCCAAAGATCTCACTCCTCTAGGTCATCGAGGCTGTCGGATCATGACCTTCAGAGGGTAGTGAGTCGACTACTTAAGTCCGAGGCACTGGCCCAGATGCTTCAGAGCCCGACTCATCAGTCGATGCCTGCCCCGGTCCATCAACATATTCCTCCTTCGACTCTCTTGAGCTCGGAGCCGGGTCGTGTCGGAACCGAGCCTGTGATTGCGTCGGAGCCGATACAATTGTCTTCGGCTCCGCTGCGCTCCGTTTCTTCCTTGGAAGAATCTCGGCGCCAGACTTCCCTCGTCGGCTCGAGGGGTGAGTGGCATCGGACCCTTGTCCGACCCCCCTCTCCCTCTCGGTGCTTCGGCGCTGGTGAGTTCGGCTCCGACATCGGCCTCGGAGCCATCACTGTCTGTGCCGAGGGGGGTTCTTAGCTTCTCGGAGCGGGGACCTCTGGCTCTGCCTGACAGGGGTGCATTCGAGGTCATGCGGAGTGTGTTAGAGCCTGGCTCTACTCCACAGTCGGCTCCGTCCGCCCCTCCCTCTATGGTGCCTCAGGCTAAGTCGACTCACTCCCTCATCCCGGACCGCAGAGAGCCAGCTCCTCAGGAGCCCCCAGTGGGGATTTCATCCTCTTCCGAGGCCTCTCCTGATTTGGCAGAAGAGCCCCCTCGGAAGAGGAAGTGTAAGAGGAAACACATTGACTCACCTGAGTCCATCACGTCAGACACAGATTTGGATGATTCTGAGGGTTCCCCCTGTTCCCCTTCTGAAGATGTCTCATTTGCAGACATTCTGGAGATCCTGAAACAGAGGGGAAATTGGCCAGCCCTCAACCCTTCGGAGGACGAATCTGTGTATCTTGAGGCGTTTGGCTCTCGTCCTTCCACCTCCTGGGTGTCCCCTTCGACCCCCTCATGCAGGTGGTTGCTAAGAAGGCATGGACGGCTCCTGATTCAGTGGACCCCACTCCCAGGAGACCCTCCAAGTTCATAACAGCTCCAGCAGACAAACAATTTTTAACAAAAGGAGTTTCTGTGGATGCTATGGTGGTAGCTGCTGCCACTAAGAAGGAGCTAGCTGATCCTTCAGTACCTGTCCATCCACCTAACAAGGAATCTAGGTCCATGGATAGGTGCGGAAGCGGATGTTCTCGTCAGCGACATTTACCATGCGTTCACTGAACTACCTGTGCCATTTTACGTCTTCAAAGGGACTTGATCAAGGAAGCGAGTGAAATGTTAAAGGACCCTACAGCTGCGGGTTTCCAAGATAAGATGAACACGCAGCTGGCTACCCTTAATTCCATAACCAACTCCTCCATGCGCCTTCTTTCTTACGGCTGATGGAGCGAGCAGAGCCGCAGGGACAGGTGTGGCCTTACGTAGGCATGCCTGGATGCGGCTATGCAATTTTTGGACCCCTTCAAGACGTCTTTCACGAACTCCCCGTTTGATGGATCATCTCTCTTTGGTCCTCAAGTGAAAGAAACCTTGACTAGGTGCGAGACTGATGGCAAGACCCTTTCTGCCGTCGGAGTCCGTTTTCTACTCCTTCCAGGCCTTACCCCAAAGGCCAGAAAGGTGGAAAGATGTGGTTCCGTAAACAATCTCAAGGGACTTCGCCTGACGCACAGAGTCGTTTTCCCACCAGAGGCAGAGGTGGAAATAACAATGGTAGACGTCGCCCTAGGGGCAGGGGGTCCAGAACCAGGGCAATCGGGAAGCCTTCCTGACAAGCCCTTTCAGCATCCCTGAGGTGTTGCCCGACTGCCCATCTTCGGAGGCAGTCGGGGGAAGATTGTCACTGTACCCAGAAGCCTGGCTATCCCTGACTCAAGACAAATGGGTACAGTCCATAATTTCCGAAGGCTATTCTATCCCCTTTCTTCGCTTTCCAAATCAGTCAAAAAATCCCTTCCAGATGTTCCACCCGCTCAAAGGGATCTAGCAGTTTTGGAAATTTCAAAACTGCTTGCAAAAAGAGCAATTCAGCCAGTTCCAGCAGACCAGCAAGGATCCGGAATCTACTCAAGGTTCTTTTTAGTTCCAAAGAAAACAGGGGACTGGAGACCAATTTTGGATCTCAGTGTCTTGAACAAATCAGTCAAGAAAACAAGATTTCGGATGGTCACGCTGCAATCCATCCTTCCCCTTTTGGGCAAAGGAAACTGGATGTGCTCTATAGACCTTCGGGATGCGTACTATCACATAAAGATGAACAGACGCTCCAGAAGATTCCTCCGCTTCAGGCTGGGAACCAGTCATTTTCAGTTCAGGGCCCTGCTTTTTGGTCTCACCACTGCCCCCCAGGTGTTTACCAAATGCATGGCAGTGGTAGCTTCTCACCTGAGACGACAAGGATTCCAGGTGTTTCCATATTTGGACGACTGGCTCCTCACAGCTCCCACCAAGCATCTCCTTCTGATGGCCAGAGATTACACTTTTCGCGTTTGTCAAAAGCTGGGTATTTCAATAAATTGCGAAAAGTCTGTTTTGTCGCCTTGTCGTACTATTACCTACATAGGGGCAAATCTAGATACAATAAACATGTCTGCAAGGCTAACACATCAGAGAATATCAGACATTCACAAATTGGTATCACTCCTCCTCAACAACAACAGAATCAAAGCCAGGTTAGTTCTAAAGGTGTTGGGAATTATGGCAGCGGCCATACCTCTGCTTCCATTAGCCAGATACCACATGCGGATCCTTCAGTGGATGCTTTTTACTCAATGGTCATACCAGGAACTTCCAATGTCTCACACCATTATGATCACGCAAGCGTGCAAAAAGCATCTCATGTGGTGGATGTCTTCCCCCCAGCTCCTGTCGGGAAGACCCTTTGTTCCACCTCCTCCGGTTGCTACTCTGACAACGGATGCCTCCCTGATCGGGTGGGGGGGGCATTATCAGGGCAGGACAGTCCAGGGCACATGGCAACCAAACGAATGCCACTTGCACATAAATGTTCTGGAGATGAGAGCAGTGCTTTTAGCGTTGCAAGCCCTTCAAGACTCTCTTCCCTTGGGAACAATTGCAATCCAGACAGACAATATGTCTGTAGTGTGGTACATCAACAAACAAGGCGGAACCAGATCATACCCCTGTGTCGAGAAGCACTCAGACTGTGGCAATGGGCGATTTCTTCTCAGCGGTTTCTGATAGCAACGCACATCCCCGGGAAGTCCAATCATATTGCGGACAAGTTGAGCAGAGCTATACTCGTGGTCTCTGAAAGACTCTGTAGTGAGAGAAATTTTTCTCAAGTGGGGTCAGCCTTGCTGCGATCTTTTTGCTACTCCCCAAAACAGCAAGTGCAGAGAATATTTCACTCTATTCCCTTTACCAGGCCAACCCAGCAGAGACGCTCTAGTCCAAGTTTGGCCCCGGGGACTTCTGTATGCATTTCCTCCTTTCCCACTGATCTCTCAAGTAATACAGAAAGCTATCGCTCAGAAGGCCTCATTGATCCTCATTGCTCCTTACTGGCCTCGACAAGTGTGGTTCCCCTTTCTACATCGTTTCTCTTGAGCGACCGTGGAATCTGGACCTAGTTCCAGATCTTTTGATCCATCAGTCGGGTCAGTTTCATCGCTCCCTCCCTCTCTGAACCTCACTGCTTGGTTCCTCCAGTTCCAACCTTAGCCAGGCTTCCTCAATTATCTCACTCTGTTAGAGATATATTGATAGCTTCCCATAAATCTTCCACTCGAAAGATTTATTTGAGTAAGTGGAAACGCTTCACATATTGGGCTCAAGGAAAGGACATAGATCCTTTCACTGCTTCCATCCAACTAGTCCTTGATTTTCTAGCTGAACTCTTCCATGCAGGTTCATCTCCTCTACACTTAAAGTTCAATTGGCAGCTATTTCTAACTTTCATGTGGGTATTTCTGAATCTGCCCTAATGTCCCACAAACTCTGCAAAGCCTTTTTGAAAGGAGTTTTTCTTCTCAGACCTCCTATAAGAAATCCTCCTTCTCCTTGGGACCTAAATTTAGTTCTTGCTTCTTTGATTCTTCCCCTTCGAACCTGCAGTCTCCTGTTCTTTAAAATTATTATCATGGAAAACTCTTTTCTGGTAGCTATTACATCAGCTAGAAGAGTTTCAGAGCTTCAAGCACTCAGCTGTCGTCCTCCTTATCTTTTGTTTCATAAGGACAGAGTATCCTTACGAACTAACCCGTCCTTTTTGCCTAAAGTGGTCTCGACATCAAATCTGAATCAAAGCATTGATCTACCAGTCTTTTTTCCAGAATACTCCAATAGGTCTGAACAAAAATTACACTGCCTGGATGTTCACCGTCAATTGAGGTACTACTTGGATAGAACTAAACAGTTCAGAAAATCTGATCAGCTGTTTGTCTCCTATGCGGAGAGCAGAAAGGGACTTTCAGTTTCTAAGGTATCATTATCCAGATGGCTAACATCATTGATTTCCCTTGTATATGAGATTAGACATCAAAAGCTACCTGATAAACCTAAGGCTCATTCCACCAGAGCTTTGGCTACTTCTTTAGCCTTCCAAGACAGACTGCCTATTGACACCATTTGTGCAGCGCTACTTGGGCTACTCCTCACACTTTCATTTCTCATTATAAGTTGGATTTAGCTTCTAGGCATAGAGCTAACTTTGGTTCCACTGTTCTCAGGAGTCTGTTCCGTTAGGCCACCCGGGACAAGGTGCTAGGGACGCGGTCCCATCCAGCAAGAATGAAGGCGAGATAGACAACTTAACATATAGAAGTTATGTTCTTACCATAACGTTCCATGTTAGTTGTCTTCTTCTCGCGTCCCACCCTCCTTCCCCCTGGCCTGGACAGACCTAGAGGAGTTGTGATTGTGACCTCTCTTTCTACCACCTCTTTTCTTAGACATATGCTATTATGCATATTTCCTGGTTCAGGATGTAGGTCACCCTTCTTTCTTCCTGTTGTTAGAGGTGGATTCTTTTTTACAGTTATTCTGTTACTATTATAAGCTGGGGTTAGCTTACAAACGAGATCTGAGGTAACTCTCACCTAGCATTGTGGGATATAAGGGGAGCCTCGAGCCGGTGGAACCAACTCTCGAGCTTTTAGAGTGGCCGAGTCGGAGCCGAGGTCGGCTCCGAACCCATCCAGCAAGAAGAAGGCGAGAAGAAGACAACTAACATGGAACGTTATGGTAAGAACATAACTTCTATTTTTAAACTGTCTCTCCCCCCCCCCTTAGTGTTTGGGTGTGTGTGTGAGAGGATAATGGCTGAATCCAAAGCTATTTTTTCAAAGTGTACTGAGTGTGGCCACAAGCTTTCCCCTGCTGATGGCCACACTCAGTGTGTTTTGTGTCTGGGGGCAGTACATTTGTCGGAGGCCTGCCAAATCTGTGCGGCCTTCAACCCTTGGGCACTCAGGGACAGGAAGAACAAGCTAATCCTGGCGGGAAAACTCCCTCAGGAGTCGGCTTCTTCTTCCTCTCCCAGCCGGACCCAAGCTACTTCTGTAGCTTTGGCGCTGGCCACTCCGGTAGCTGTACCAGGGACTCAACCTCCCTTATCCGGTACTAGCTCTGTGGAGTCGTCTGGGTCTTCTTCTCATAAGGAGAAGAAAAAGCATAGAGAGAGGGAAAGTCATTCTACTAAAAGACGGGCCGAGTCTCATCCCTCGGCTCCGCCTGAGAAGTTGCTTAAGTCCCCTGAGAGGGTCTCCAGATCCTTGTCCTCTCGGCCCCATTCTCCTCCTTTTTCGCCGGAGGAGGGGGATAGGTCTCCCTCGAGGTCTTCGAGGTGGCCTTCCCGGCCTGCCTCGATTACCTCTTCGCAGTCCAGCAGAAGCATCTCCAAGGCAGACATGGATCGGATGATGCGAAGATTTTTGCAGACCCAGATGCAGATGGGGATGCTCTTGCCCCCCCCCCTTGGGAGGGACGGCGGCCCCCATCTTTGCCCCGATTGCTCCTTCTCCGACCCGATTTCGGGTCTCTGAGTTGTCGGATCCAGGCCCTTTCGGATCCGGGGATACGTCGGCGCCGACAGGGTTGGTATCTTCGACGCCGACTATGCCTTCGAGCTTGTCGGATCCAAGCTCTCGGGGCCGAGGGTTGAGCATCGGATCTGAGGGGGTGGTTGTGTCTTCGGCGCCGATTGGGTCGGAGCGCACCACTACCTCGGGTCTGATTGCTTCGGCTCCGACCCCGATCATCTCCTCGGAGCCGAGGGGGTTGCCTTTTCAGGCTGGTGATGGCGAATCTCCTTCGGCTTTTGAGTTGGTTGAGAGGGTACTGTCGAGATCATCCAGGTCCCTGATCGGGCCTTCGGATCCACCCATACCCCCACTGCATCAGGGTCTGTCTTCCATCATCCGTCCATCTGGACAGCCTGCCCAAAGCCTCCAGTTAGTTCCCAGGGAGCAACAACACCCGGTGGACGAGCCTTCTTCGGACAGTCCCGCCGAAGAGGTACCTCGAAAGCACCAGTGCAAAAGGAGGCACCTGGACTCCCCCGAGTCCATTACCACAGATACGGATTTGGAGGATACGGAGGGTTCCCCAAGGTCACCCCCCCGAAGATGTCTCATTTGGAGACATCATGGAAATGTTGCGTATAAGAGGGGGCTGGTCTGCCCAAAAACCCTCCCTGGATGAATCCGTTTTTCTGGAGGCCTTTGAGGCAGGCCCATCTACCTCCTGGGTGTCCCCCCCAGCCGACCCCTTGGTGGACTTAATTACCACCAGGGCTTGGAAGGAGCCCGACACCGTGGAGCCTATCCCTAGACGCCCGGATAAGGTCCTCAGCCCTCCTTCTGATAGACCTTCGTGGTCCAAAGGCGCACCAGTTGATGCTATGTTGGTGGCGGCTGCCACTAAGAGAGAACTTGCCCAAGAAAGTTCCTCGGTCCATCCGCCGGACAAGGAGTCCCGAGCGTTGGACCGGATTGGGAAGCGAATGTTTGCGTCAGCAACCTTTGCCATAAGGTCGCTGAACTACATGGCACATACTATCCGGCTGCAACGTGACCTAATCAAGAAGTACGCGGCAGCCCCTCCGGAGTCCATGTCGGTCTCGGACAAAAAGGTTTTTGAGACTCGAATGGCCACTCTAAAGTCCATCTCAAATACATCTATGCGGCTTCTTTCTCATGCCACGGAAGGAGCTGCTAGAGCCAGCGGAGCGGGAGTAGTCTTAAGACGGCACTCCTGGCTCCGCCTCTGTGATTTCATGGATCCCTTTAAGGCGTCCTTCACGAACGCCCCGTATGATGGTTTGGCCTTATTTGGCTCAGCAGTTCGCGACACGCTTGTCCAAAGCGAGAAGGATGGGAAGACGCTGTCGGCCGTCGAAGTCCGCTTCTCTAACCCCCAAAGATCCTTTTCTAGGAATCAGAGGGGGCAAAAGAAGCTGTGGTTTCGAAAATCTCAGCAATCCCGTCCTGCTGCGGACAACTCGTCCTCTAGAGGCAGAGGAGGACAAGGTGGACGCCGGCCCAAAGGCAGAGGGGGCCCGCGCAACTTTGGGTCGAGAGAACCTTTCTCGGAGGGACCCGCGCAACAGCCCTGAGGGCTTGCCCGACTGTCCCTCTCTGGAGGCAGTCGGGGGGCGATTGTCGGAGCACTGATCAAAATGGGAGTCCATTACAAACGATCGATGGGTGCTCCAGATAATATCCAGAGGTTACGCTATACCGTTCTTGCACCCCCCCCCCAAGCCCAAACATCTCCCCGATGTTCCACCCCATCAAAGGGAGTCCACAACTTTAGAAATTTCGAGGTTGCTAAGAAAAAGAGCCATCCAGCCCGTCCCCCCAGATCAGTCCGGATCGGGTTATTACTCCAGGTTCTTTTTGGTGCCAAAGAAAACGGGGGACCTCAGACCCATCCTAGACCTTTCATCCTTGAACCTGTTCATACCCAAGGAAAAGTTCCGGATGGTCACCCTCCAATCTATTCTCCCCCTAATGCAGGAGAACGACTGGATGTGCTCGTTGGATCTCAAGAATGCGTACTACCATATACTAATGGACAGACGGTCCAGGAGATTCCTCCACTTCTGGCTAGGAGCCAGTCATTATCAGTTCAGGGTTCTTCCATTTGGCCTAACCTCAGCCCCCAGAGTGTTTACCAAAGTCATGGCAGTGGTAGCAGCCCACCTGAGACTCCAGGGCATTCAGGTGTTCCCTTACCTGGACGATTGGCTCCTCACCGCCCCCAACAAGCATCTTCTGGTTACAGCGAGAGATTATGCCCTATCTCTGTTTGCTCAATTGGGCATCTCAATCAGTTTAAAGAAGTCCTGCCTCTGCCCCACTCAAGCCCTAGATTTCATAGGGGCCAGGTTGGATACTCAGATCTCCAGAGTGGTTCTCACCCCGACCAGAATAAACAGTTTGTACCGCCAAGTCTTGGATATTCTTCAGAGCCCAACCCCCCCCCAGCAGAATTAGTCCTGAGGGCGTTAGGATCTATGTCGACGGCGATCGGCCTTTCTCTCCATGCCCGTCTGCGAATGCGTGTATTGCAGTGGACTCTCCAGGTCCAATGGTCTCTGTTGACCCATCCTTTGGACATGCCGATTCCCCTGAGCAGAGCATGCAGGGACTCCCTACTTTGGTGGCTGCAAGCAGAAGAACTCAAAGAAGGGAGACCCTTTGTGATTTCCCTAGTCGAAGCCACGTTGACCACGGACACTTCCTGCCTCGGGTGGGGCGGGCATTACGCAGGCAAGTCAGTCCAAGGAAAGTGGACTCCTCTAGAGACTGCATTGCATATCAATGTCCTAGAGATGAGGGCAGTGCTATTGGCGTTGCAAGCTCTCCATCACCTTCTACCTCTGGGGACTATTGCAATCCAGATGGACAACATGTCCGTTGTCTGGTACATAAACAAACAGGGAGGAACCAGGTCTTACCCCCTGTGTCGAGAAGCCATGAGAGTGTGGGAATGGGCTATTTCCACCAACCGCTTTCTGATAGCAATGCACATTCCGGGGCGGACCAACATATTAGCAGACAGCCTAAGTCGGGTATTTCTCAGCCCTTACGAGGAAGAGATATTCCACAAATGGGGTCAACCTCGCTGCGACCTTTTTGCCTCTCCCCTAAACTCAAAATGCACCGATTACTTCGCGATAGTTCCCCCCAAAGGGGAATCCCCCAGGGACGCCTTGGTTCATGCTTGGCCGCCCGGTCTTCTTTATGCATATCCTCCTCTTCCTCTGATGATGAAATTCATCCAGAAAGCCTGTTGGTTGGGGAGCAGAGTAATTCTCATTGCCCCATTCTGGCCTCGACAAGTCTGGTTCCCCTTTCTGCAGTCTCACAGTGTGGCTCCCCCATGGATTCTGGATCCCAGACCAGACCTAATCTCGCATCCGACGAGATGCCACACTCCAAACCTGGTCAGCCTCCGGCTCACAGCCTGGCTGATCCAGTTCCGTTAATGGCAAGGGCTCCCGGTATCTCTTCCCCAGTTAAAGCTATTCTGGTGGCAGCTCATAAGCCATCCACCAGAAAACTCTACAACAGTAAATGGAAACGTTTTTCCATCTGGGCAAAGGATAAGGAATTAGATCCTTTTACGGTTCCTATTCCCACCATTCTGTACTTTCTATCCCTCCTTTTTAAGCAGGGAGCTAGTGCGTCCACCATTAAAGTCCAACTTGCAGCCATCTCTCATTATCATGTGGGAGATGGCATAAGTTCTTTGGCGTCAGCTAAAATATGCAAAGCTTTCCTAAAAGGCGTGTTTCTCTTGAAGCCTCCCGTTAAACCGGCTATGCCTCCATGGGATCTTACCTTGGTCTTACAAGCTTTAACAGGACCACCTTTCGAACCTGCGGCCTCAGTGCCCTTAAAATTCTTATCTTGGAAGACAGCCTTCTTGGTAGCGATTACCTCTGCCAAGCGGGTATCAGAGTTACAAGCCTTGTGCATTAAGTATCCATACCTTATTTTCACAAAGATAGGGTTGCCCTCAGGACTAATCCCTCTTTTCTACCTAAGGTAGCCACAGAATCTAACATTAATCAATCTATTAACCTCCCTGTTTTCTTTCCTAGCTTCCAAAACAAAGGTGAATACACATTGCACAAATTGGATGTACACAGGCAACTCCGTTTTTACTTGCATAGGACTAAAGATTTCCACAAGTCAGACCAGTTGTTTGTTTCTTATGCTAAATCAGCCATGGGCAAACCAATTTCTAAGGTGACAGTAGCAAATTGGATTTCTCAATGTATCAGACAGGCATACATTTCAATTGGGAGACCAGCTCCGGTTGTCATTCGGGCACATTCTACCAGATCTGTGGCTACCTCAACAACGTTTTGGTCTAGAGTTCCAGTAGACGATATTTGCTCAGCAGCTACCTGGTCCTCTTCCCATACGTTCATTTCTCATTACAAGCTGGACATGATCTCCAGAAGTAGGGCTTCCTTTGGCTCCGCGGTGCTTCGGAATATCCTTCTGTAGGGACCACCCAGGGCCTTTAGGTAAGCTGGGGACACTGTCCCACAGGTTGCAGATCAAATGAAGTAACTACTTCAGATATAGAAGTTATGTACTCACCATAACGTTCCATCTGAGTAGATACTTCATTTGTCTGGAACCGTCCCCCCCCTGCCATCCCCTGAACTTCGGTAAAATATTGTCCTGTGGAGAATTCTCTCCGTCTTTAGCTTATAGGGCAGAATAACCGATCTGAGGTAATGTGGTTGGTAGCAAGGGATTATGGGTAGGGGGAGGAGCTAGGAGCTCGGATCTTGAAGCTTGGAAAGCTGCCGGCTCGGATCCGAGGTCGGATCCGAATCCCACAGGTTGCAGACAAATGAAGTATCTACTCAGATGGAACGTTATGGTGAGTACATAACTTCTATTTTAGCCTTTTGCGTACTGCCCAGGTATCTATGTAAATGTAAGCTTATTCTCTGGGCAGCAAATTACTAATAGCCAGAACCACTGTTTGTAGTTCAGCTTGATTGCAGGAGTTTGCAGAGCCTTCTTCATATAATATGGTTTTAGTTTATAGGCAGTACACTATCTCTGTCCACATTCTACCATTTGTGCCAGTTTTAGAAGAACCATCAGTAAACCTTGTAATTTTTCAATTTGTTGCAGTTAGTTGGTCAAAAGGGGATGCGTCACATACAGAAGACTTCATTATTTTTGTGATGCTGTTGCTTATTTACATCTGTGACTTCTTGAATAAAAAGTCTAATTTATGTTGTGTTTGGAGCACCCCATATAAATACAATATTAACTCATTCTTGTAAGTATTGTTGCCATTTTCGTAAAGTTGATTCATGTGCAGCAGGCATTTTCATGAAAGTGTCATCATGTAAATGCTTCTGGATAGGGTAGTCAACTTGTACAATCACTGCTGTTTTGTTACTCCTTCAAAATAAAACAGAGCGTGTTGTTCTGGGGAGGGGGGTCTATATTGTGTTTGTGCTCCAGTAAAGCTTTTAGACCAAAATATTGTTGGCTTGTTTTGGGTGATGCTGTCTTTCGCAGACCCCCAAGACATCAGTGTTCTGAATAGTCTCTTTACGAATGAATAGTTACTGGAAATTTGGTAAGACCCCTTCTTACTCTTTGCTGTTAAGCTCTCTTTGTTTCTTTGAGTCTTGTTTACTGCTTTGGACCCCATGTAAAATGAGATGTTTTCCGAGTTACTTGATAGGTTGCAGAATCAAACCAGGATGAGGTATAAAAGCTTTCCAGAAGCTCACAGCTCTTAGGAATGTATGTGCCTGTTGCTTTGTATTCATTAGAGCAATTTTCTGTATACTTTTATTGCTGCCACTGACACTTCTCTCTACTGTATTTCATATCATTCCAAAAAATATACAGCAGTTCCCTGTTGCCATTTTGTTTTCATTCACAGCCCAAATATGATGCTGAAGATGCGTATTGCAATGAAGTGTGTTCATTTCCGTTGCCTCCATGGCATTTTGGTGTATCTGGCAAGGTAGCCCAGTACTAGCCATCTTTAAAAAGCCTCGACTCTCCTCCACTCCCTTTCTCTCATCCTGTGATAGCTGATTGGCTGAGCATATCCTCAGTAGCATTTTGAGTAGACTTCATAAGCTTACACTATTTGGGAGCTGGAAGGATAAGGATCTTGGATCCCCTGGAGGATGGTCCTAGCAAATACTGCTGTGGACCTTGAAAAGGAGTCCAGATTGAAGTGCTTTGTGAAGGTATGAGCAGAGGACCAGGTTGCTGCCTCAAGAATATTTCTAGAGTCCACCCCTTTCCAATATGTCATCAGAGAGGATAAGGCCCGAGTTCAGCGAGCCTTAATCTTGCCTAGAAGATATTTACCATGGTGGGAGTAACAGAAAATAGTAGAGGACAAGTTTGCCTAGTGGCAGGTTGACCTTTCTTAGCCCCTGTATAGGAGACAAACAGCTGTTCAGCATTCTTAAAGGGCTTTCTTCTATCGAGTAATATCTGAGCTGCCTTTGTGTATGTTGAATCTTTTCTCCCTTGTTCTTTGTAACAGGACAGCATATTGGGAGATTGGCTTTATTTAAGGTAAATTCAGAAACAACTTTAAGCATGAATGATGGATTAGTGGATAAAAAATCCTGTCCATGTGAAAAACCTGATAGGGCTGGCCCTCTCTGAGAACTTGCAGCTCATCTGCCTTTCAAATGTCAGGGCAGTGAAAAAAACAATTTTCCAAGTAATGAACAATAAATCAGCCTGAGTGGAAGTGAGCAGATCTACCCGAGCTGTTCTCCACATCGGGACTGTTTTGCTTTGATGTAATGTATGAGAGTTGAATAGCCAGAGAATGCTGTAGAGTCATCTCCCAGGCCAACATTGCCACCATGTACCCCCTTCCTTGTTCAGATACCACATCGCTGAAGTGTTGTTTGTGACCACTAGAGGACCCGGAGTCCATTAATGGTAAGGAACTTTTAAGACTTGAAGTGCTGTCAACTGACACCTCTTTTACATTTATGTGCTGTTATGATCATTTATACCTTGCCAGTGCCCTAAAGCCACACATTTCTTTAGGAGGGTCATACCAGTCAATCCTGGAGTAGCAACCTTTACTGCCATGCTGCATTCCAATTTTTGAGACCCTAGTGTAGTTTCTAAGGGTCTCCTTTCACAGTGTGCATGCCTAAAATGTGCTGTGTGTGTATCCCTAAAATGTGCTCTGGTATGGTGGCTATTTCAGCTGTTAACTCACACATGGATTCTATTTTTACCCCTGTGTTTTTGCATCTCCACAACTGTCAGTCTGTACATTTTGTCCTCAAAATCTCAAGGAATTACTGACAGAAATAATTTCTGCTCCTTTGTGTAATAATGTCACATATGCTGTGGTCCATTGTAGTATTTAATAGGTACAAAGGTGTACTTGTCACTGGGTGCAGTTGCTGTCAGTGTTCCCATGGCCACTGGGTGGACACCTTTGTATCAACTCTCCTTTTCTTCGGTGTTTTCCATTTCTAAATCTTTCCCTTCTCACTTCATTTCCTGCCATTATCAGAATTACCCAAATTCTATTCCCTTAACCATTTTTGCAGTCCTCATTCAAGGTATTACTGATTCCAACCTGTCTGATTTTCCAGAGTATTTTGAACAGCGATAGAACCCCTGGTAGACACCACTTTCTCTTTGGCACTTGTACCTACCTTTCCCTTCCCTTCTTGCTTTTTCCAGAAAGCATGCATTTCTTTGGTAGAAATCCCATCAGTATCTACCCCCCATACTTCTAATTTATCGCCTTCCCCCTTCAAAAACAAGTGGTGGTGGTATAGATTTCATACATTTTTCCAAGGCTGTTGAGTTTTATGATCATTTATACCTTGCCAGTGCACTACTTCAGGCCACATATTTCTTCAGGAGGGCTATACCAGTCAGCCCTGGTGTAAATTTGTGAACACCCGTATAGTCCTTTAGGTTGTGTCTAAAGGAAGATAGTTAGACCCACTGCTTAATGTGCAGAGTAAGTTATCCCAGAGGTTAGGGAAGTGCTTGCTTTTTGGTAAAGATTTAGTTACTTGGTTCTAGTACTGGTGGAGCCATTAGCTTTGTGCATTTAGAGACCTGGTTGCCCTGGGCCTCCTGTAAGGAAAAATGAGAAATCACGTAAAAGTGTGCGATACTGTGAAAAGGTAGAACTTCTAACTTTTCTTGATAGCTCGGGTACTTTAGGTCTTTGATCCTTTTGGTTAAGGACTTTTTGGGTTTTTCAAAATCATTTATGTTTAATGCAATACATCTTGAAGAGGCTAATGCACTCTACAATTGTTCTGATCAATAGCAATTAGATGTACTAAGTAAAAGGATTTCTTAACAGCCATTGTTGCTTGATGATGGTCAAAAAAAGAGGAATTTATGTACCCATGTTTCTAGGTCCCTGGCTAAATTTTCATTTTGTTCTGGTGTGTTGTCTTTACATTATGATTGGGGGGGGGTCTATCAAAAGTGCCGATATTGTACTTTATAAAGTTCAGTGTGAGCCCATTTCTTGCCCCAGAGTTTACCAGAGAGTTTTCATTCTGGAAGGTTTAGGTGTCAGACGACAAGGTAAAACTCCCCAATCTGCAGTCATCTTCAGACTTCAGCCAGAAGTCTTGGCTCTTTGCTTAGAGATCTGAGAAGTACAAGTGAAAAAGGAGAGGCCCCAACATTGAGCTCTGAGGGACATCTTCAGTCACACATACTTCCTGATGAGGTATATGCAGCTTGCACTGTATGGGTTCTGTCTTTCCGCCATTTTGCCATCCATCTTACCACATATGGGTCCGTTTTTACAGCATTTAGCTTCTGCATAATGCCAGCATATGTGGGGTAGTGTGGTAGTTCTTGGTAGGTAAAGATATGCTGTATGGCCACAGTCTGCAGCCTCCATAAGTTTTTCAAAAGAAGTTTACCAGATTCAGTAGACAGGATCTACCATTCACAAAGCCAAACTGTTGGTCAAGTTTAATAGTAATCCCCCCCCCCCCCCAACACCTTTATTGAATTATCACTTGTGACAGGCAATTTTACATTCATGTTAAAGCAATCAAGCTATATTAGCATAACAAGCACGATACTTCACATATATTGATATGTATCATATGACCTAAGGAATATTACATAAATTGCTCAACTCCTGCTTTTTTTAAACAAGAAACATCTTTATTAAATCATCACTTACTACATAGGCAGTCATACATGTCTATAAATGAAAACAAACCACACCGACACAATCCTAGTTGGAAGCCTTTTACATCACAAACCATACTGACACACTCCCAGTAGCAAACATTATACATCACTTATAATCTACCCAATCTTTCTCACATTACATAGCTCATGTAAATCCTGCCGCCTTTTAGATCTCATTCCTCTCTTGTATGTATTGTTCCCACAATTCCCATTGTTTTCCTTTGTAGTTTGCTCCTACCCTTTTCTAAAGATCTGAGCTCCAGTTGTTTTATTTCTGTTATTATGTTCACTACTTCAGTATAGCTGGTTTAGATTTTGATTTCCGTTTTGTAGCAATTGCTTTTTTGGCAGCCACCATTATTAGATACAGCAAGGCCTTACCATGTCTAGGCAGTTCCAATTGTGTATCATAGCTCAGAAAAGTCATCTCTGTCGTTAGACAATCTGCCCCCCCCCCCCCCCAGCATCTCCAACAGCGCATCCCGCTGGAAATCCTTAAAGTCAGTCAACAAACAGCTCTCCCAGAAAATATGCTCCCAATTACCTCTTTCTTCCCCTTCACACCTCCGTTTACTGTCTGCCTGAGGAAAAATTCTCTGGAGTCTACTTGGGGTATAAAAATGTCTATGCAAACATTTCCAGGCAAAAATCCTAAATCTAGATTTTGTTGCATATTTGGGAGACCTGCATCCTCCCATTGTTTTTGTGAATTGGTTGTCCAGTCTTTCTTCTCAATCCTTTCTAACTTCTTCTGATTGATTCTTATATTTATCATGCAATATTTTATATACTGTACTAATTATACATTTTTTAATGGCAGCTTCTGTTCTAGATTCTGTTGAAAACTTTACCAGTGCTGGTCTTTCATTTAGTACCCCCTATTTCTTTCTCTGTGCCTGTACTCTGATATCAATCCCTGATAGAGAAGACTATCTCCAACTTGCAGTCCAAATACAATCTTAGGATCTCCCTATTCTGTCATCTTTCCCTGTCTAGTTATTTGCTCCCAATACCTTGGTTCCTTTGCCAGTTTTCTTCAATAAATTCTGGCCCCCCTTGCCTATTGTCTGTATCCCTAATTTCAGCCATCCCTATTGGCAGAATCTCCTTTCTCCATTCCCATGCTGGTTTAGTTCTTAAAATACTTTCTGCTATTTTATGGGTACGATATTCTGCATGATTGTTACTGCGGTGGTGGTGCTGCGATAGCGATGTCGACTCACAGTTAGACGTTGTCCGTTCAATTCTCCGAGCGTCTTCTGTGTGGCAACATGCGTGAATGGGCGTTCCTTCGTTGAAGGTTGTGCGTTAGGCCTGACAAGCCAGCACGTAAAAATCTACTGCCAATCATTAGCGGACTGGAGTTCCTCTCTGGCGACCCCTAACTGGGAAAAGCCGAAAGACACAACAACTTTCTGCATGATTGTTATTGTTCTCCTTGAAGGCCTGCATCCAAAATCCCAGTCTGTCCTTGTTTCTTGACCTTCCCTGGTGTTTCATCATCATCCCCTTTGCACTTTGAAATGTAGTTTTCTGTCTGTGCTGTGCTGTCAATCTTACTGTGTAACTCTGAAATATCCCTTGAAATTGGGTAATCCCAGTTGTCCCCTGTTCTACTGGAAGAATCTGCTTATCCCACTTGACTCTTGCTGTCTTCCCCTCCCAGATAAAATCCTTCAACTCTGTATTAATTGCTACCCACAACTTCTCCTCTGGTTGATAAAAATATGCTTGATTTGTGTATAAGACTAAAGGACTAGAAACATTTTAACTACTTGTATCTTACTATCCATATAACAAAGCTTCCACTTTCTCAGTTAGTGCATTATCTTTTATTTAGGCTCTTCTGACATGTACTTAGCTGCCACATTAGAATCATTTTTTAATACATAATCCTAAATATTTCATTTTGCCATGTCTCCAAAAATATGGGCATTCCTGAACCAGTTTGTGTGTGGTTACATAATGTACTCCTATTGCCTTTGTTTTAGCTTCATTAATTTTGTATCCAGAAAAGATCTGAAACTGTTTCAGAATGTTCCACAACAGTGTAATGTCTTTCTGTTTGTGTCAGGTAAAACATATCTGCAAATAGTCAGCTTTTCTTGCCTACCATACCAGTTGTATCCTTGAATTCATGTTACTACCTGCTGTACTTTTAACTGTATATCTAAACCACTATGCTTATGTAAATATCTTATGCAGTCATATGCTATCTGCTATATTTATTTTATAACTGTGTGTGTAAATCACAATGCTCCTGTAAATATCTTATGTATAGTATGTTAGTAATTGTTTCTTGAGATTTTCTCCCCGGGCCTCTGCTGAAAACGGGCAGTTCTGTCCAGTCAGACCTCCTCGGTGAACAAATGTAAAATAAATAAAATGAGTCCCTTATTTTCTTTTCCAGTGGTTCTATATATAATGCAAATAATAAAGGGGAAGGAGGAAACCCCTGTCTGGTTCCTCTGCTCAAGCAGAAGTGATCAGAGAGGACCCCACCCACTTTAATTTTTGTCTCCGATCCCTCATGTATTCTAATCGACCTTAGAATTTTTTCAGGAAATGTGAATGCTTCCATTGCCCTGCTCATAAAGCCCCAGCTTACTCTGTCAAATGCTTTCTCTGCATCAAGACCCACCAACAACAATGGTATTTTCTTACATTCTTCATCCCTCTGGATCGTCAGTGTTCTGTTAATGTCAAATGTTTGCCTCCCCTCCACATAACCACATTGATCTGATCCATAGCGATCAGTTTTGGCATTACTTTTGTCATTCTTGTAGCCATTATGAAGATGAACACTTTATAGTCATAGTTTAGTATTGAAATGAGCCTGTATGAAGCTGGATCTGATGGATCCTTACCCTCTTTATGTATTACAGCTACCACTGCTTTCTTCCAGGATGGTGGTACTTCTCCTCTTAAGACATAGTTAAAGAAAACCTTCCAGATCTTTATCAGTTTTCCTCCCAGCTTCCATAGGAATACCATCTATTCCTGGCGACTTTCATGTAGATTAGTTATGAATCACAATTTTTATCTCATCATCTCCTATCCTGATAGTAATTGAGTCTCATCTACCTCTAAATTGGCATATTTAATTCTTCTATAAACATTTCCATTAAGTCTAATAGTAATCTTGATATTGTAATTTGTGGTCAATTGTAATGTTCCATGGCTTTGCAGATTAGACTGCTCTGTCTGTAATTACCTGGATCAGTTGTTAGGCCCACCCTTATGAAGGGGCGTCACCACTGCAGTGCAAAGCCAGTGACTGAACTCAGTTTAAGGGGTGGGTCTGCATGGGCATGTTTAACAGCATTAATTAAGCAACCAGATATGTTAGATCCTATGGTGGTTGAAATATCGGCACTCAATACAGCATGCCTTAATGAAGAAAAAAAGACTTAAAATACGTGTATATATTTATTGACATTTCATTACCAGGGAGAAAAGCTGCAAATAATTGCAAAACACTTAAAGAAAAATAATTTTGCAGTCTTCAAAAATAAAAACAAAAACATATGCAGTTTAAATAATTATAACAAATTAGACATACTGTAAAAATATTGGTTAAGAATCAATACAAGGTATATGACAATCGTTTAGTTTTTAGAGAAATTTTAGACAGTTTGTAGAGAAATTAAAGGTAAGTTAGTCTAATACAAATAGGAATTGCAATATGAAGTGAGGGAAAACAGGCTTATATTTAGAGAGAGTGCAGAAATATCTAACATAGTTTTCTTTTAAACATGCATTTTGCATGGGGGTAAGCTCCCCTGTACCCCTCGAAGTGGGGGACAAGATGCCCCATCCAATCCTATATATATATATATATATATATATATATATTTTTTTTTTTTTATTTTGTTTGTTTCTTTTGGCTTTTCTCGGTTAGGGGTCGCCACAGCAGAACTTCGGTCCGCTAATGATTGGTAGTTGCTTTTTACATGCAGAGTTACCAGCCCTGACGCACAACCTTCAACGAAGGTGCGCCCTTTCACACATGTCTCCACGCAGCAGATGCTCTAGCTGAGAGTTGAACCGGACAGCGTCTTACTGTGAGGCGACAACGCTACAGCAGCACCACCACCGCGGTGTATATATATATATATATATATATATATATATATATATATATATATATAATATACCATCTCTGAGACAGCCATACCTCCAAGAAAAAATATTCCTTGAAGTGGCAGTTTCAGATGTGGTGTATACAAGTCTAAACTTTCAGCCATTCAGTCCATTCAGGACTCAGCATTACAAGTGTTGACCATTCAGACTGTTACCAGGAAATATATTTTGTTTTTGTTAGCATTTTAGTAGATGATTTTTGGGGGGGTTGGTGGTAAGGCATTTGGTTATTTCTGGGGTTTGGATACAAGTCCCAGGTATAAAATTGTCAAATTTGGACCAGAATAGGAGACATTTTATGTTCAGAGCAACAGATATTTTTTTTTATTTTTTAGTAATTCATTTGATATCTTTGTTGAGAAGAGAGGTGTTGGATCTGCTTTACATTTTAGAGTGTCTTTATTTATTTTTTAGTTATTTTACATTTGTTAACTGGGTTAGTCTGGCTGAGTTTTTGGCTCATTTTCAGCAGAGACCCGGGGAGAAAAATTTAATAAATTGTTTTCTAAAGATCTTGAGTGACCTTAAAATGTGTTAAGTAGATTACAATGTGTAGACTACTGTGCTGTGCCATTATGTGCAAGATCTGTTTAAGGCTCAGATAATCCCATTTTACTAAAAGAAAATTATCTCTGGGGACTCTGATTCTTATGACTTTAAGGCAGAGGGACTAGCTTATGTTGATCGGTTTTCCCCTTTCTTTTCTTGACTGTTTTTGAAGTCACCCTGTCCTCCGCCTCACCATCTGAGAATCTACCATTTGGGGGGTATACTTTACTGAATGAAGGAGTCCCTGAAATGGGTATCAAAAGAATCCCCCTATACAGAGATAAATTATAAACGTTTTCTGGGCTTGCCCAGTCTTATATCCCTGGCCATAGCTCTAAGTCCTTTAAGGTCTTGATAATTTCCGTAGTCCATCCTTGCAGCAAGACACTCAGCCCCCTGAAACATCTGGTAGCATCTACAGAGTCTGTGAGCCCCATAAGCAACTGTATAAGAACCAAGTGATGGATCCAGCAGTGGTGTGTCTGGATTCTGGCAAGGGATCTGTTGGGGCTGCATCCATATGTTCAGTGTCAAACAGGATGAGTAAGATCCTTGACCAGTTTGGCAAGAAAACTTAATCTTTCTGGCTAAGGCTATCAACTGCCAGTTTCATGTGATGAAATACCAGGAGTCTTTCCATGAGCAGTTGAGACAGAAGGTGGAGGAGATGCAGGACAAGAGCCTTAAAAAGGATATACTACACTTAAACAACTTTGTTTCTAAGCACTCCTTGAAGTATGGCTATGATACAGTCAATGCATCACAGAGGACAGCTGCTGTGGAGTCTGTAGTTGGAAATTATGCCTGGCTGAGGGGTCCCGCCTCTTCCAGAGTCTGTTATGGTATAGCATCTTTGATGCCCTATTGGATAAGGATGTTCTGTGTGTCCCATGCTGAAAAGGGTGTTTAGAAAGCTGGAGGAGAATGGGGAAAACTAAGCAGTTTGTTAAAGACCTTTTATCAGTCCCCACCATTCAGATGTGTTGGAAGCTGTCCAATTAAAAGATAGCCCTTCCCTCTCAAGCAAAGGAAAACCGCAAAAAGGGAAAAAGGTAAGTTTGCCAAACAGTGTCAGAACTGCCCCAGAGGTAGACCAGGATCCATGAGGAAGCGGTTAAGACTTTACTGCATCTCTCTCCCTCCTTTCCTTCCCCAGAAAGCCCTGTTTCCTATCTTTTGGAAAAATTAGGAAGTAGACTTGCAGTTTTTCCAAAAAATGAGGGAAGTACATCCAGACAGGTATGTCCTACAAGGTTGCAAGTTCAGGCTGTAACCTAGAGTTTCAAAAAAAAAAAAAAACAGATTCTTTGGTATTGGGACATTTTTCAAATACCAAAGGCACACAGTGCCTGCCCTCTACTGGTGGTCACCTAGCAGAGAGGACCCATAGAACACATACCTATCAGCTGTACAGATTTTGCAGAATGTCCAGATTTTGGCCTCCTATTTTTGGTCCATTTTTCATAAAATTGATGTTTTCTGTCAAATTAGTTGTAAATTATTAAAGACTGAAGTTTGAAAATAGACATTTGTGTTTCAGACTTCATATCCTTCAAGACAGTTCATGCTAATGCAAAACCTGTTCTATCAACTTTCTAAGTTTGAGTGATATTTCAAAACTGTCCCCATTTTTGGGCCTTTGTCCAGATTTCCTGCTCTGCGAGGTTGAGAGGTATGCCATAGAACTGGTACCAGAAAGAGAACAGTATTTTCCAGACTTTTCTTAGTTCCAAGAAAAGGATCATGAAGGCTGAACTAATTCATGCGGTTCCAAAGTTCAAAATGCTGATTTTGCAAAAAAACTATTACCTTTGATTCTAGCAGGAGTTATAAAGAGTGACCTTGGATCTGAAGGATGAATACTTACATATCCTTGTAGATCAGTGAGAGGGACAGTACCTGCAATTACAGGCAGGGGGGGGGGGTTCCTATTACCAGTTTACTTTTGTCCTTTGCCTTTTTTGCTGCCATCAGGATTTTTGCAAAGTGCCTGGCGCCACTGCTAAGGCCTTCTGACCTGCCAAAGCCACAAGTCTGCTCTTACCTAGATGATTACCTGATTCAGGCTTTCTTCCTTCAGAAGATCCAGAGTGTCATTTTAATTATTATGGACTGCTTTCAGACTGTACGTCTGTCCCTAAACCTCCCAAAATTCCAACTGACTGCAATCACTGTGCCTTACTGGAAGCTGTATTAAACTCAGGCCAACAGAGAGCCTTTCTTCCTCCATACAAAATCCTGTTCCTGTCTCATCAGTTCAGTAAGCCAGTCAGTCTTGGCAGCTATCAGGTTTTTGAGACACACAACACACTTGGCAGCCTCGATGATAAAGACAGTTACCACAGTCATGTGGTACATGAACAGAGCAGACTAGCAGTGTAGGTATAGGAGGTAGCCCAAATTTCAGATTTGACCCCAGTAGTCTAATACATTCCCTGACAAGAAAGCATCTTGGCAAATGGATTAAGCAGGTGGTTTTCAGTTCCCAATGGATGAATGCTAAAAAGTGAAGTCTTTCTGGATTTGGTCCATGAGTGTGGTGTTCCAGAAGTAGATCTCTTTGCTTTTTCATTGAACAGATCACTCAGGAATTTCTGCACCAGGATTCCAGAAAAGGGAACTGGGTGTCAGATGCCTTCTTGTCTCCTTGGGTAGACCTGCTTCTTTGCTTTCTTTTTTCCATTCCCAGGGTATTTCATAAGATCAGAGAGAGACAGGCTAGGGATGATATTAATAGCATCTTTCTGTCCATAGCAACACTTGTTCTGCCTCGTAGTGAGTCTAGCCAAGGAGATACTCCAGGTGCTGCCCCAGGATGTAGACCTTCTGTTCCATTTGGGGGGGAGGAATCAGTCATGCATCCCCACCTGTAGACCTTGAGTTTCGTAAATGAGGATGATATTGTACTCATCCCAGCAGGCAGATTTTTTTTTTGAGGACATGCAACACATTTTGACGGATGCCAGAAAACCAGGCACCAGGAAATTGTATATAGCTAAGTGAAAATGTTCTCCCACTGGAGCTTAAGCAGAGGACAGCTGCCTTTGGTCATTAACTGCCTGTCAGGTCTTTTCAAAGCAAGCTTGCCTTATGAATTTATTATGGTGCATACCTCCAGATTATCTGCTTGCTTTCCATTACATCCTCCTGCATGCTCAGAGCTGCTTGTGAAAGCAGTCCCGTAAGGGAGGGGCCTCTGCTTTAGATGAATTGGAAGAGTTAATTCCAACATGCGACCAAAATTTTGTAGTAGAAATGCTAAAATGTTCTGCCCTTTGAACCAGCTGCTTCAGCCCCTGTCAAGATGCTAACATGAAAAACTGCCTTGTTTGCAACCTTGACCTCTGCTGGATGAATTTCTGAAGTATAAGCCCTCAGGTGCAGAGAGCCTTTCTTTGTTTTTCATAGGGACAGGGTCACTTTATGCATTAATCCCACTTTCATGCCCAAAGTGGTGAGTGAACTAGCTTTAAATCAGGCCATACAAATACCTTTTTTACCCTATCACCTCAAAACAGGAGACCGAGGGTTAGTATTCCTTTTGAAGTGTAAAGAGGGAACCCTGTCAACAAACGGACCATTTATAAGTGGATTGCTAGCCAACTCATCAAGATCTGTGCTTTAACCACATTCTAACTTGTTGCCTTTTGTTACTTCCACCATGGAAAACAAGTCCCTGTCTTAGTTAGGGCTCATTCTACTAGGACCATGGCTGTCACCACAGCCATCCTTAGAAGGTCTCTACCCAAGCCATTATGAAAGTGGATATTTGGTCATTAGTCCTCAGCTTTGCCGAGCATTACAATTTAAGGATCATGTCCAAGACGGACATTGCCATCCTGCAGAGGTTAGTGTTCCTTGTTCCTATTACAAGCCGACCATCCAACATTGGCTAGCTCTAGGATTCTTCTTATGAATCAGCACTGCAACAATGAGCTATGCAAAACATGGTGCAGTTGTGTTAGAAACTTAACATATTTGTAGATATTCAGGTAGATTCATAATTGCATTACCAGTTCCTTTCCTCCATCCCTGATTTCTCCTGATCTGTGTCTGGGGTTGGAGTGGGATCTTTGTTTACCTTCTTCCATTTCATGTTTGATCCCTCTCCTCAGTACCCCTCTATCCTTATGGCACTGGATTGGAGCAGTGCTGGACAAGTCATGTTGTGGGCCTTGGGCATCTCTGGATACAGTTTAGAGCAGGAAAGACCTGACAATTGCACTAACTTACTGCCTTTATATACCCTTGATGTTGGAATTAGGGGGAATTCGTCAGGCCAAGGGGTAAGATGAGTCCTTTGCTGTTTGGGATGACCTCCAAGCTCCTGTAGGAAGGAAATTCCAAGAGTCAGTACTGCAACAGTGAATCTACTCTTTAACATCTGCAAGTGGAAATGTTACTTAACTGTTTGCGACACCAAAACAAGAAAATAACCAGTGAATAACAGCTCTGCTTTCCACCATACACACTTTAGTACTTGAAGAAAACTCTCTTAGCGCCTCGGCCACAAACCGCCTTTACAGAGTAAAACTTTTTCATACTAAAAAACACTCTATTTATATCTCAACTTAATAACATTGTTTTTCAATTAACCAATTACATATGCATTATTAAAACATTATTCAATTAATATTTAAAGTAGAAAATATTATATAAAACTATGCCAATTACATTCTTTATTCAACCCATTGGGTTGCAGAGTATTATATTTAATTATAAGAATAGATTCCTTCCTTCTTAGTACATATTTCAACATTTCTGTATTTGCATGCTGACTAGATACTTGTTCCAAAACAGTTACTTTCATACTTTCCATGCCCCCTTTATGTACCCTGTTAAAGTGTTCTGTTACAGGACTGGTGAGCTTATTGTTTTTAATGTCTCTGACATGTTCCTTTATTCTTTCTCCTGGACTTCTTTTGGTTTCCCCTATGTAATATTCATTACATGAACAACTTATGGCATATATTACTCCCTTACTTAAGCATGTATACTTGCCTAAAGTATCAAATTTTCTTCCTTTTATTTCATCCACTCTAGTTATAATATATTGACAAATGGAACATTTTCCACAAGGGAAAGTTCCTTTTTCTGTTATATTACTTAAGATTTTCTCTCTTGGTCTAAAATATTTACTATGTACCAGGAAATCCTTTAAATTTCGTCCCTTTTGATAAGAAATTCTTAGTTCAATTTTAGACAATGATGGAACTTCTCTTTTTACTTGTTTCCAGTAACCTTTAACTAATTCATTAAATATGTCTGAGAAAAGAGTAAATATTACTTAGTTTAATGCTAAGCTCCTCATTTTATTTATTTTTGATAATTTTGCTTTTGGTGCCTTTCCATCATCAGCTACCTCACAGCCAAACATCCTATTTGTTCTCCATCACCAGGGTGAGGGTTGACTGGGAGGGGCATCATTCAGCCAGCCATTAGGGGTGGTTCATCATTTTTTTCCTTCTTTTTCAACCCTAGCTCCACTCTATGCACTCACCGTAGTGTACAAGTGAGGATGTGTAATGCAAAAGATGTCCTCTGACTTTTTCAAGGGACATTTCCTTTCATCGTACCCCATCCCAAAGCATAGAAGGTGGAGTCCCTGGTCTCCACCATGTAAATTGCACCTCTTTGTCCCTGAGTGCACTTACCCTCCCCTCTTCCTGGGAGATGCAAGTGAACAACACTCCCTCACTCTTCCAGTACCAAGACTGTTAATCAAATCCTGTTGGCTTTGGTTCAAAGTCAGGGCTCCGTTCCTTTCTACCATGAAAGTAGACAGGTTCATCATTTTATGAAGCTAGTCTCATAAACAGCTCTACAGAACAGCATTGCTTCATGGTAAGTTCCCCTTCCTGTAGATCAGACTCTGAAAAACAACCTTTACTTTCCAGAAACCGATTACGTAGAGGGCACAGAATTAAGATTAAATGGAACAATGTTCTCTGTAACTGTAATGCAGAACAAGATATATTCGAACTCTAATCATGAGATGCTAAAGTCATGACTGTGTAAGCCGATCAGAAGCAGACAGGGTTAAATTGGTGGATCTGAAGTAGTTAACTTCATTATCTGAAGTAGAATGTTAATTTGTCAGCAACCTGTGGGTTACGGATCCGATACCGGATCCGAGCCGGCAACTTGTTTCAAGCTAATGGATCCGAGCTCCTAGCTCCTCCCTTCTCCCATAATCCCCTGCTAACCCTCCATGACCCCAGATCTAGTTTGCCATGCTTGTGATGGCTGGATCCTTTTTGAGCTCTTCAGATAAGTGAGGAAAAAGTTACCTTTTTCTAAGTACTTTTCGTTAGGAATTTCTTTTTTTAGTTTAAATTAATACTTTTAAAGTGTGTCTGAGTTAGGTTCCTTATTTTTTTAATTAATACCCTCCCTTCGCTGGTCGCTAGTGTGTGAGTGTTTGTTGCGTGTCTTTTGGGGCCTGTGTGTGTGTGTGTGTAGTTGTTTTTCCTTTTTTAGTTTAAAAAAAAAAATAAATAAAAAAATAAAGGAATGGCTGAGGCCCCAAAAGCCATATTTTCTAAATGTACCGAGTGTGGCCATAAGCTCTCCCCGGCTGATGGCCACACTCTGTGCATTCGGTGCCTTGGGGTTGAACACCTCACCTCGGGCTGTACTATCTGTGCAGCGTTCAACCCCAGGGCACTGAAAGAACGGAGGTCTAAGCTGGTCCTGGCGGGACTTCTACCCCCGGATTCGGCTTCGGCCTCCCCTACCTCTGCTGCTCCCGTGGCTCCACCACAGCCTGTGGTGGCTGCCACTCCTGCCCCCCTGCCTCCAACTGGAACTCAAACTCCCACTAAAGTGTCGGAGGCCAGGAGGGAGAAACGGAGGGAGAAGCACCACAAGCGGCGGGCTGAGACTTCCGTTTCGGCCCCGCCAGCTAAGCGGGCTTCTCCCTCCACTGCTTCTAGGTCTCCTCCTCCTCGGCTCCGATCCCCTTCTTTCTCCCCGGGGCCCAAGGAGGAGGAGACCCGATCTCCGTCGAGGTCATCGAGGCGGCATTCCAGGCCTGCCTCGGTGGCCTCCTCGAGATCTACCTTCAGTTTATCAGATGCAGACTTGGACCGGATGATGCGAAGGTTCATCCAGGCCCAGCTGCAGATGGGAGTGCTCTTGCCTCCCACCCACCTCAGGGGGGGAGCTCGACACCTTTTTTCCACCCAATTGCTCCTTCTCCGACCCGCTACCCGGGTTCGGAGCGCTCGGAGCCGAGCAACCTTGGAGCCGGGGGTGGGTCGGCACCGACAGTATTTGGTACTTCGGATCCGACCCTGCCCTCGAGCCTGTCTGATCCGACCTCTCGGAGCTGTGGTCCGAGCTTCGGATCTGGGGGATTCAGTGTGCCTTCGGCTCCGTCCAGGTCAGAGCACACTGGTCCCTCAGATCCGACGGTCTCGGCGCCGGCTCCGATCCCTTCATCGGATCCGAGTGGGAGCCGACTTTCGGATCCATTGGAGAGTGGTTCTCCCTCGGCATTCGATGTTGTGGAGAGGGCTCTGTTGAGAGCATCCGGACCCCCGGTCCTTGCATCGACTCCTCCCTGCACTCCCTCTCTGCTGGGCCAGGCTTCCATCACCCGGCCAAAGGCACAGCCTGCTTCAATGTCACAGATAGTTCCATTGGAACAAGATGTTGCTGGCGAAGCCTCCTCGGACAGTCCCCCCGAGGAAGCTCCCCGCAAGCATAAGTGCAAAAGGAGGCACATGGACTCCCCTGAGTCCTTAACCGAGGACACGGACTTGGAGGAAGGGGAAGGCTCCCCAAGATCGCCCCCTGAGGATGTCTCCTTTGGAGACATCATGGAGATGCTGAGAATCAGAGGTGGGTGGTCTGCCCCTAGGTCTTCCTCTGACGAGTCCGTGTTTCTGGAGGCATTCGAGGCAGGCCCGTCTACCTCCTGGGTGTCCCCTCCAGCCGACCCCCTGGTGGACCTCATTACCACCAGGGCGTGGAAGGATCCGGACACCGTGGAGCCAATACCGAAGTGACCGGATAGGATTCTTAGCCCCCCCCTCAGACCGGTCACATTGGAGTAAGGGCCCCCCTGTAGATGCCATGTTGACGGCGGCAGCCACAGAGAGGGAATTGGCTCAGGAGAGTCCCTCAGTCCATCCACCGAGCAGAGAGTCCCGTTTGATGGATCGCTTAGGGAAGCGAGTCTTTAGTTCAGCGACCTTCTCAGTAAGGTCTCTGAACTATATGGCACATGTCATGAGGATGCAGCGGGATCTTATCAAAGAATACGCTGCATCCCCCCCGAGTCCATGTCGGAGGAGGATAAACAATTGTACTCCACCTGAATGGCCACTCTGAGATCTATTTCAAACACCTCTATGCGGCTGTTGTCCCACGCCACAGAGGGAGCCGCTAGGGCTAGCAGAGCAGGCCTAGTCATGAGACGTCAGGCCTGGCTCCATCATTGCGACTTTACGGAGCCCTTTAAAGCGTCCTTCGCGAATGCCCCCTTTGATGGTTCTGCCCTATTTGGCAAAACAGTTCGCGAGACACTTGTCCAGAGTGAGAAGGACGGGAAGACGTTGCCTGCCGTCGGAGTCCGCTTCTCTGCTCCCCAGCGGTCCTTTTCAAGGAACCAAAAGGGTCAGAAGATGATGTGGTTCTGGAAATCACAACATTCCCAACCAGCTCCGGACAACCAGTCCTACCGTGGCAGAGGTGGACAGGGAGGACGTCGCCCCAGGGGCAGAGGGGCTCCGAGAAACTTTGGGTCCAGAGAACCTTTCTCTGAGCGGCCCGCGCAGCAGCCCTGAGGGGTTGCCCGGCTGCTCCACTCTGGAGGCAGTCGAGGGTTCGAAACATCTAGCGGCATGGGAGTCCATCACAACAGACCGCTGGGTGCTTCGCATCATATCCAGAGGGTACAAAATACCAATACTTCATGTCCCCCAATCCAAGAACCTCCCCGATGTACCACCCGATCAGAGGGAGGCCGCAGCCGCAGAAATACAGCAGCTGCTAAGAAAAAGAGCCATCCAACCCGTCCCCCAAGACCAGCTTGGATTAGGGTTCTACTCCAGGTTCTTTTTGGTGCCAAAAAAGACGGGGGATCTGAGACCCATCCTAGACCTTTCCCGCTTGAACCTGTCAGTAACCAAGGAAAAATTCCGAATGGTCACTCTTCAATCTATCCTCTCCCTTTTGAGGGAGAACGATTGGATGTGCTGTATAGACCTCAAGGATGCGTATTACCACATCTTAATGGACAAACGATCCAGGAGGTTCCTTCGCTTCCGGCTGGGGGCCAGTCACTACCAGTTCAGGGTCCTTCCCTTTGGCCTCACCACAGCCCCCAGGGTGTTCACCAAAGTGTTAGCAGTGATTGCGGCCCACCTGAGACTCCAGGGAATTCAGGTCTTCCCGTACCTGGACGACTGGCTCCTGACCGCACCAACAAGGCATCTACTTTGCTCGGCCAGAGACTTCTTTCTCCATCTAGCCCCACAACTAGGCATTACTATCAGTGTCGGCAAATCTCTACTGGCTCCAACACAGATCATAGAATTCATAGGTGCCAGAATAGACACCAGAGATTTGCGAGCCTTCCTAACTGCCGAGAGAATCAGAACCCTACAACTTCATGTGCGGGCTATCCTTCATTCAGAGGCTTCACCAGCAGAATTGATCCTGAGGGCACTAGGCTCCATGGCGGCAGCGATTACACTCCTTCCATGCGCCCGTTTGAACAAGCGAGTCCTGCAATGGACTCTGTTAGTGCAATGGTCCTTCCTATCCCTTCCTCTCCACCATCCCATTGCTATCAGCAAGGCTTGCAGAAGGGCGCTACTATGGTGGCTCCAAGTATCAAACTTCCATATGGGCCGTCCCTTCTGCACTTCTCCCCCTATCGCCATGGTGACCACGGACGCTTCCCGCCTCGGGTGGGGGGGGGGCATTATTCAGGCAGGACAGTCCAAGGCACGTGGAACGATACAGAGACCTTCTGGAGATGAGAGCGGTGCTGTTGGCGTTGCAAGCACTTCAGAGCTTCCTCCCCGCAGGAACGATTGCAATTCACTCGGACAACATGTCAGTGGTCTGGTATATCAACAAACAGGGGGGAACCAGATCTTATCCTCTTTGCCGCAAAGCCATGAGAGTGTGGGAATGGGCGATCTCCACCAACCGCTTTCTGTTTGCAACGCACATTCCGGGGAGGACCAACATCCTAGCGGACAAGCTCAGCCGCACCCTTCTTACCCCTTACGAGTGGTCTCTCAATCCTCTAGTAGCGAAGTAGATATTCGCAACATGGGGGCAACCCTGCTGCGATCTTTTTGCATCTCCATCAAACGCCAAATGCGACCATTTCTTCGCTCTAATCCCCCCACCAGGGGAATCTCCAAGAGACGCTCTGGTGCATGCTTGGCCACCCGGTCTACTCTATGCCTACCCTCCTCTTCCAATAATGATACAACTCTTACAGAAAGCCTTGCGGTTGGGGAGCAAGATGATTCTCATTGCCCCATTCTGGCCTCGACAAATTTGGTTCCCTTACCTGTGGTCTCACCTTGTGAATCACCCTTGGATTCTAGATCCCATTCCGGATCTCATCTCCCATCCGTTGGACTTGCCAACTCCAAACCTGGACAATCTGAAACTGACAGCTTGGTTGCTCCAGTTCCACTCCTAGTTAGGACTCCCGGTATCTCTTCACCAGTCAAAGCCATCCTCGTGGCAGCGCATAAGCCCTCCACCAGGAAAAGTGTATCACAGTAAATGGAAACGTTTTTCCATCTGGGTGGAGCGCCGTGATCTAGATCCCTTTACGGCTCCTCTTCCATCCATTTTAGACTTCCTAACTGAACTCTTTCAGGAAGGTGCTAGTTCAACTGTCAAAGTGCAATTGGCAGCCATTTCTCATTATCATGTGGGACATGATACAGGACCCTTGATGTCGGCCAAATTGTGCAAAACCTTTCTCAAGGGTACCTTTTTACTTAGACCCCCTGTAAAAGAAGCCGTACCCCCATGGGATCTTACTTTAGTTCTTCAAGCCTTGACTGCTCCACCCTTTGAACCCACTGCTTCAGTGGATCTCAAATTCTTGTCATGGAAAACAGCATTCCTTGTAGCCATTACTTCAGCAAAAAGTGTCGGAACTTCAGGCTCTTTCTGTGAAGCCTCCATATCTGATTTTTCACCCTGATAGAGTGTACCTCAGGATCAATCCCTCCTTTCTTCCCAAGATAGCATCAGAAACCAACATAAACCAATCCATAAATTTACGGTTTTCTTCCTAAATATCAAAATAAGGGTGAATACAAGCTGCACTCATTGGATGTTCATAGGCAGCTTCGTTTTTATACTCATAGGACAGCTGGCCATAGACAATCTGACCAGCTGTTCGTTTCCTTTGCCAAATTTAAGTTAGGGAAAGCTATCTCTAAAGTATCTTTATCTCGCTGGATTTCCCAATGTATCCTACTGGCTTATCAAGCCTCGGGTAGACCCGCACCAGAAGAATGCGTGCTCATTCCACCCGCTCCATTTCTACTTCTGCGGCTTTCAAGTCTAGAGTTCCTTTGGATGATATTTGTTCTGCAGCCACTTGGGCTTCATCTCATACCTTTATCAACCACTACAAGCTAGACCTGCTTTCTAGAGGGAGAGCATCCTTTGGCTCTGCGGTGCTTCGTAATATCCTTCCATGATGGCCACCCAGGGTGCAGGTAGCTGGGACTCTGTCCCACAGGTTGCTGACAAATGAACATCCTACTTCAGATTTAGAAGTTATGTACTCACCATAATGTTCCATCTGAGTAGGTAGTTCATTTGTCTGCAACCATCCCCCCCTCCTTCCCCCTGACCTTCTTCGGATCTATTAGTTGTTAGATATCCTTTGTTGGATATATATTGAGAGGCAAACTCGATCTGAGGTCATGGAGGGTTAGCAGAGGATTATGGGTGAAGGGAGGAGCTAGGAGCTCGGATCCATTAGCTTGAAACAAGTTGCCGGCTCAGATCCAGTATTGGATCCGTAACCCACAGGTTGCAGACAAATGAACTACCTACTCAGATGGAACGTTATGGCGAGTACATAACTTCTAATTATCTGCAACCTGTGGGTATTCAGATCCATCTCGGATCCGAGCTGGCCACTTTTCAAGCATCTGCTCCAAGCTCCTCCCCCTTACCCATGACCCATCACCATCTCCTACCTTCCCTCAGATCTTGTTTGCCGCTTAGTGCATCAGTATTGTTATCTCTGCAGCTCCAAGTTTTGGATGTTAGTAAGTGACTTTTGGTCGTTATTTTGCTCTATATAGTGTGTGTGTGTGTGTTGTTTAGTTCCTTACCTCCCCCATTCACTGTTCATCGGTTTAAAAAAAAAAAGTTTGTTGTAAAGTAGTCTAGTAAGGCCTTCCCTACCCCGTAGGTGTGTGTGCTAGTGTTAGTTTTAAGTAGGTCGGCTGTGTGTTAGTATTATGGCTGATCAGCCAAAGCCTACCTTTAAAAAAATGCACAGTGTGTGGCCATAAGCTTTCACATCCCGATGGTCACACTGTGTGTTATTTGCCTGGGTGTTCCCCATCTTTCTGTTCAGTGCAGTGTGTGTACTGGGTTTAACACCATTCCCGTAAAAGAATGGGAGGCCAAACTGGTTGCAAAAGACCTTCTATCTGTTTCCTCCTTGGATTCCTTGGCCTCAGCTCCTCCAGCAGTTGCTCAACCCCCCCCCCCTTAGGCTGGGACTCACCCTCCTACTAGACCTGTTGAAGGGGTGGCCAAAGGAAAGGACAGACAAGAGGGGGGATAGGCCCCTTAAGCGGTTTCCAGAGCGGGAGCCCTTCCCTAGCTAGCCTTCTAAAGTGTCTAGACCTACATCTCCTCTGCTCCACTCCCCGAGGTTCTCCCAGGAGCCGACGGAGCCCTTAGATCCGAGGCCTTCATCTAGGTTGTCGCAATGACCAGCCAGATCTGGGTCGGTCGTCTTCTTGCGCTCGACTCTGAGTCTACCTGAGTTGGATATGGACAGGACGATGAGGTTTATTCGGACCCAAATCCAGATGGGAGTCTTGCCAGGACCCTCTCCCTCTGGAGGGGGGACCTCCATGCCCTTCTTTCATCTAGTTTTTCCTTTCTTGATCTGGCCTGTGGTTTCGGGGTTTATGGAGCTGGGGATTCGGTGCCGATGGAGAGTTCCTCGATCCACCGTCCGAGCAAGGAGTCCAGGGCGGTGAATCGATTTGGGAAACAAGTGTTTTCTTCAGCAACATTTTCCATCCGAGCGCTGAACTATTTGGCACATGTTATACGACTGCAGCAAGACCTAGTCACGGAGTTCACTGAGTCGCCCCAGAGTCTTTGTCGCCGGAGGACAAGCGTCTGTTCTCCGTGAAAATGTTGACTCTCAAATCAGTATCGAACACGTCCATGCATCTCCTTTCCCATGCCACGGAAGGAGCGGCTAGGGCGGCTGGGACCGGCATGGCTATGTGGCGACGCGCTTGGCTCAGACTGTCAATTCACGGGCCCCTTCAAGGCATCGTTCACAAATGCTGCCTTCGATGGTTCTCTTTTTGGGAAGACAGTACGTGACACACTGGTCCAGAGTGAAAAGGATGGGATGAGTCCACTTCTCTAGCCCTCAGAAATCCTTTTCTAGAAATCAGAGAGGGCAAAAGAAGATGTGGTTCTGAAAATCACAGTTTTCCCGGGACTCTTAGGACAACTCTTCCCCTAGAGGCAGGGGGGGACAGGACAGACGCAGAAGGGGGCCGAGGAACTTTGGGTCTAGGGAGACCTTCTCTGACAGGCCCACGCAGCAGCCCTATGGGATTGCCCGACTGTACTACTCTGGAGACAGGGGAGGATTATCATTGCACCCAACAGCTTGGGAGTCCATAACTGCAGATCGTTGGGTGCTTCAAATAATATCCAGAGGCTACATCATCCCGATTGTTACCCCTCCCGTCCAACCATAGCACCTCCCAGATGTCCCACTTGCTCAAAGGGAGGCGGCAGGGCGAGAGATTTCCAAGCTGCTTCACAAAGAGCCATTGAACCGGTGCCCCCAGATCAGTCTGAGTCAGGCGTTTACTCCAGGTTCTTTTTAGTGCCAAAAAAGACTGGGGACCTCAGGCCCATTTTGGACCTGTCAGCTTTGAACCTGGCTGTAGCCAAGCAGAAATTCCGGATGGTCACCCTACAGTCCATTCTACCTTATCTTCGAGAATGTGACTGGATGTGCTCAATAGACCTCCAGGACATTTACTACCACAGCAAGATTCACAGATTCCTTCGCTTCCGGCTGGGAGCCAATAATTTCCAGTTCAGAGCCCTACCCTTTGCTCTCACCACAGCCCCCAGGGTGTTTACCAAGGTAATGGCAGTCGTAGCGACTCACCTGAGGCTTCAGGGAATTCAGGTATTTCCTTACCTAGACGATTGGCTCCTCGCTGCTTCCACCAGGCATCTTCTTTGCATAGCCAGAGACTCCTTCCTTCATCTTGCAGTCCAGCTAAGGATCACTATCAATGTTTCCAAGTCTCTCTTGGACCCGGTGCAGATCTTGGACTCTATCGGGGTATGGCTGGACACCCTCCATTTGAAAGCCTTCCTAACTCTAGACAGGGTCCAGAGCCTAGGGGCCCATATATCCATGATCTTTGGCCCCAGGCTACCAAAGGCGGGCGACGTTCTCTGAGCCCTAGGCTCTATGGCAGCAGCAATCTCGATCCTCCCCTATGCGCGTCCTCACATGCATGTTCTTCAGTGGACTCTGGCCATACAGTGGTCTTGGCTAGATCTCCCCATGGAATATCCAATTCAAATCAGCAAAGCTTGGACGGCGTCGCTTCTCTGGTGGCTCCAATCACCGGAGATCTTAGGACGGCCATTTGTTTCACCCACAGCCCAAGCCACAGTGACCACAGATGCCTGCCAGCTCAGGTGGGGGGGGGGCATTACTTGGGGAGGACGGTCCAATGCACATGGTCCCAGACCGAAACCAGATTGCATATCAGTATTTTGAAGATGAGAGCTGTGCTTTTAGCGTTGCAAGCCTTTCACACTGTTCTTCCTCTGGGGACTATTGCAGTTCAGTCAGGCAACATGTTGGTTGTCTGGTACATCAACAAACAGGGAGGAACCAGATCTTTCCCTCTCTGTCGCGAGGCCATGAGAGTGTGGGAGTGGGCGGTCTCCACCAGTCGATTTCTGATTGCAACGCACATCCCGGGATGCTCCCAACATTTTAGCAAACAGATTGAGTCAGGCTATTCTAATGCCATACTAATGGTCTTTGAAACAATCGGTAGCGGAGGAGGTCTTCCTTGTGTAAGGTCAGCCTTGCTGAGATCTCTTCACATCTCCTTCCAACGTGAAGTGCAGCGAGTTCTTTGCTCTGATCCCCTCACCAGGGGATCCCCCCAGAGATGCTCTAGTCCATGCTTGGCCTCCCGGGTTACTATATGCTTATACCCCGTTACCTCTCATTCTGAAATTTCTTTACAAAGCTTGCCGACTGGGGTGCAAAGTGATCCTCATTACCCTGTTCTGGCCTCCTCAGGTGTGGTTCCCCTTCCTCTGGTCTCATGTTCTAGCTCCTCCTTGGATTCTGGATCCTTGCTCAGATCTCATTTCTCATCCCTCGGGCACTTGTCCGCCCAGCCTGGACAGCCTCAAGCTGACGGCTTGGTTGCTCCACTTTCCTTGATTGCCAGGACTCCCTGTCTTTCATCTTCAGTAAAAACTATTCTGATGGCATCCCATAAGGCCTCCACTAGGAAGATTTACCACAGCAAATGGAAACTATTCTCTATTTGGTCTTCTCAGAGGAACCTAGATCCCTTTACAGTCACTGTTCCTGCAGTGCTGGATGTTTTAGCCAATATTTTTCTACAAGGGGCTAATTCCTCCACAGTGAAAGTGCAACTGGCAGCTATCTCGAATTTCCATGTCGGCGAAAACAAGAATGCTCTGGCCTCTTCGAGACTGTGTAAGGCCTTTCTTAAAGGCACCTTTCTTTTACGCCCCCCCAATTAAGGACTCCGTTCCTCCTTGGGACCTTACTTTGGTTCTGCAGGCTTTAGTTGCTCATCCATTTGAACCTGCAGCATCAGTAGATTTGAAGTTCATATCCTGGAAGACAGCCTTCCTAGTGGCCATTACGTCGGCTAGGAGGGTTTCTGAGATTCAAGCTTTATCTGCCGTGCCCCCTTAATTGATCTTCCATAAGGACAGGGTCTCGCTCTGCACAAACCCTTCCTTCTTAGCAAAAGTAGCTTCTGAATCAAACATTAATCAAAAATTAACCTGCCTATTTTCTTTCCAAATACTCAGAACAAGGGTGAATATAAGCTGCATTTGCTAGATGTTCATAGACAGCTTCATTTTTATTTACGCAGAACAAAGCACTTTCGTAAGTCTGACCAGTTATTCATGTCCTTCTCTAAACCCTTTCTGGGCAAAGCCATCTCCAAGGTTTCCTTAGCTTAGATGGATTACACAATGTATTTTGCAAATTTATAAAGACAAAGGTCTGTCCCCGCCTGGTCCTGTTAAAGCTCATTCTACTAGATCTATGGCGACTTCTGCTTTTTGGTCTAGGGTTTCAGTGGATGACATTTGTGCGGCAGCAACTTGGGCAAAGTCACATACCTTCATTTCTCATTATAAGTTGGATTTTGATCTCCAGAGGAGAGCATCCTTCGGCTCTGCGGTGCTCAGGAATATCCTTCCATAAAGGCCTCCCAGGAGTTTTAGTAGCTGGGGACTCTGTCCCACAGGTTGCCGATAAAATGAAGTTAAGTACTTCAGATAAAGAAGTTATGTACTCACCATAACATTCCAGCCAAGTAGTTGTACTTCATTTTTCTGCAACCGTCCCACCCTCCTTCCCCCGAACCTGTTCAAGGTTTGTGTAAAATTGAGTTGCTGATTGGTTGAGTAGTGGCAAACTTGATCTGAGGGAAGGTAGGTGATGGGTTATGGGTAAGGGGGAGGAGCTTGGAACTCAGAGCATATGCTTGAAGAGTGGCTGGCTCGGATCCGATATGGATCCGAATACCCACAGGTTGCAGAAAAATGAAGTATAACTACTCAGATGGAAAGTTATGGTGAGTACATAACTTCTTTTTTCTGCAATGCAGACAAAATGGATTAATAGCTTGGTCAGAGGTGGTTGTGAAGTACAAGTTAAGGAGGACAGGGTATTTTTTTCAAGCATTAAGCAGGGGTGCTGAAAGACTGTCAAGGTTGAGAGCAGAAAATTCAGAAAAATGTAAGCCAACTCCGGGTGGAGAAAGGGAAGGGAAACTCTCAGTGGAAGAGAGATTGTTGGATCAAGCCAATTGGGTATGATCTGACCTGAAGTATACTTTACTTTTCGGACTGACAGGTATTTGGGCAGAGTTATTTATTCATCAGTATATGATGGAAGTATATGAAAGGAAATTTTTCTCTCTATTTTATGTTAAGTCGCAGAAATTTAGTAATGTGAAGTTCTGTCTTGCCGTTCATTCTTACAGATGGGTTCAGAGCCGATCCTCTGCTCCGAGTCGGCCTATTACAATGCTCGAGGTCTTCAGACAGCTCGAGGCCAAGTCCCCTATCCCATGATGCACCTAGAGTTACCCCAGATCTAGTTTGCTGCTGCAATAGATCGGAGGTTCCTCAGCAATAGCTCAGGCCCGTAAAACTTTATTATAGAAATTTTTCTTCTTATAACTTAACTCCTCTTTAGCTTAGCTTTAGTATTATATCTATTTAGTGTATATTCCTTGGTGTGCTTTTTTCAGATTTAAATATAGCTTTTGACCTTCATTTTTTTCTAAAGGCCTTTATACTTAGTAGTTAGTGTAGTTATATAGTTATTGTGTGCCTTTAATCACGTTTGATATTTAGAAGTGCTTAGATGTAGTTAGTGTGTGTGTTTAAAGTGACACTTTGTCACAGGATATGTATCCCTTAGTTTTTTATCAGGGCTTATTTAAATAGTTTGGGTGTGTCTTAGCATATTGTTGTAGTTTCACTGAAACTGTGCTGTTCATTATGGCTGACCAGGATAGGGATAAACATCCTAAGTCAGTTTTCAAAAAATGTCCAAAATGTGGACAGAAAACTTCTGTAACTGATGGCCATGTTAACTGTGTTTACTGTTTGGGAGCTTTACACCTTTAAGAAAGTTGCTTCATTTGTCATTCCTTTTCTTCTAGGGTCCTTCAGGAGAGAAAGAGAAAGTTAATTGACAGAGGGTTAGTCAAACCGTCTTTTCAAGAAGCTTTGAGTGACCAGGACAGGTCTAGCAAATCCTCAGTCTTTTAAGGCTTCCACTTCTTCGGAAGTAAAAAAAAAAAAAAAAAAAAAAAAAAAAAAGAAAGAAACCTTCGTGGGCTGCACAGCCCTCGGAGCCGAGCTTCTTGCCATTTCGGAGCCGGTCCCCTGTCCTGGAGCCAGTATCAAAGGTACTTAAATCGCCAATCCTTCAATCAGTGCCTCCATCCATCCATTCATCTCTGTCCTCGTTTAGCCTTTCTGATTTGGATTTGGATCATGTGGTGCATAAGTTGTTACAGGCACCGGTGTATGCAAAACTTTGTCGGCTCTGACCCAAGTGGTTTCGGAACTGAAGATTGTATTACCTTCTACTTCTTCCTCCTCCATGCAGACCATACTGGTCCTTCGGAGCCGGAGGAATCGGACTTGATTGTTGAGCCTTCGGAGCTGAAGACTGTTCCAGTGTCATCGGTTCCGTTTATGCAGACATCCTTGGCTCTGATCAAGGAGTCTAGGAGCCGACATTCCGGTCGTGTCTGGTGAGGATAGTTGAACTGACATGTCGGTTCTGACTTCGCCTCTCGGAGCTTCAGCTCGGATGAGTCTCGGCTCCTACTTAGGGTTCGGAGCCCACTGCCCCGGTGCTGGGGGGATTGATGGTTTCCTCGGATACAGAAGTCCCTTCTCATCGGAGCAGGGGTGCCTTCGAAGCCATGAGGAGAGTTGTCTCCTAAGACATCTACGTCTTTAGGTCCAACTACCTCCTTCCCAAAAGCGCCTGTGTCCGCTTCTGCTTCACAGATCCTTTCTAAGTGTAAAGACCCAGAGCCTCAGAAGGCCCCATTGGGTGGCCCCTGCTCTTTTGAAACCTCATCAGAAGTTCCCACTCATGAGGTTCCCAGGAAGAGAATCTGTAAGAGGAAGCACTTAGACTCCCTGCAGGAGTCTCTAACATCCGATACGGACTTGGATGAATCAGAAGGGTCCCCCTTTGAGGATATCTCATTTGCCGAAATACTAGAAATCCTTAGGCAGAGGGGTGACTGGCAGTCCACCAACCTTAACTAAAGATGAGTCCGTTCTCCTGAAGGCTTTTGGGTCTCAACGCTCCACCTCTTGGGTGTCTCCGCCCTTTGATGAGCTCATGGAGCTGGTCTCACAAAGGGCATGCGAGTCTTCGGACATCATGGAGCCTGTTCTTAGGAGGCCTAATAAATTTATTTCTGCCCCCCGCCCCCAAGAAAAGTTATTTCTCACCAAGGGAGTGCCAGTTGATGCCATGGTGGTGGCGGCAGCCACCAAAAAGGAGATTTCGGAAACTTCTTCCTCCATCCAGCTTCCTAACAGAGACTCTAGGATCATGGATAGGTAAGGGAAGTGCAAGTACATTTCAGAGACCTTTGCACTGTGTTTGCTCAACTATCTTATCCACTTTGAGACTGCAAAGAGATCTCCTAAAAGAGCTTGGAGATGCCCTTCAAGGTACAATAGCTGCAGGAGCTTTAAATAAAGTTGCCTCTCAGCTTGGTACCCTCAGCTCCATAGTGAGCTCGTTCATGCGTCTCATTTCATATGCAGCCGATGGAATGAGTAGGGCAGTGGGTACAGGAATTGCTCTTAGGAGATGCTCCTGGATGTACTTGTGTACCTTCGCGGAGCCCTTTGTCATCCTTTGTCAACACCCCTTTTTATGGCTCATCCCTTTTCCAGTCCAAAGTTAAGGAAACTTTGACCAGGTGCGAACAGGAAGGAAAGACTGTCTGCCGTCGGAGTCGTTTTTTCCACTCCAACCAGACCCTAACCCAAGGGTCAAAGGGGAGGAAAGATGTCGTTCTGAAAAGCCCAAGGAGCCTTTCAGGACACACACGATGAACCCCCCTCCAGGGGCAGAAGATAGGGCAATAATGGAAGATGCCGCCCTTGCGCTAGAGGGGGGGTGCAAAACCAGGGCGACAGAGATCAGTTCTTTAGGAAGCCCTACCAGCGTTCCTGAAAGGAGGCCCAACTTTCCTACTCTGGAGGCAGTCGGGGGTTGCTTATCTTTTTATCTAGACATCTGGCTCAAAATAACAAACGACAACTGGATACAAAGTATCATTTCCAGAGGATATTTCATTCCTTTCTCTACACTCCCTCCATTGACAACAAAAATTCTGGACGTTTCACCCAGTTAACAGGCAACAGTAGAGGTCCAGACATTTCTAAGAAAGTCATCCAACCATTCCCAGCAGACCAGATAGGATCTGGAACTTACTGAAGATTATTTTTAGTTCCAAAAAAGACGGGGGACTGGAGACCGATTTTGGACCTCAACAGACTAAACAGATGTGTCAAGAAAGCAAAGATGTTCTTCGTGTTTCACTGTTGCAGTCATCACACTTGGGTTATCTGCCTGTCGGTAGCCCTCAGTCAGCCTGAATACCAGAGACTTAGTATTTCTGCGTCAGTTGTTGTCGCTCCAGGATTGACGTCAGGTTGTCAGGGGCATCATTACATCATTCTTTCTTGCCAAGGAGCCAGAAGCCGAAGCAAGTGCCAGTCAGCCGTTACCTGAGTTTTTGTTTACGAATTGAATAATCCTGAAGTCTTCTAAAGCTAAGTACCCTGTTGGGGATCCTTTTTTCTTGCTCCATCCGATGTCAGAAAAAGTTAACAATTGCCTTGCCTGTGGAAAGCAAATACCACACCGAGATTTTCATTCTTACTGCGTCACCTGTTTAAGCCCAGACCACGACGTACCTCGCTGTTGGTTTTGTGCCTTGCTCAACGCCCGAACCATTTGTCGTCATGCTCTCATTGTCTCTAAATTCTTTCACTCTCGATCTCAGTATTCCAAAATGGCTTTGGTAAGCCAACCGACTACCGATATTCTGAAAAAATGTAAGGATAAAGTCAGAGACAGACTGCACAGGTCCAAAGCTGCCAACGATGCTTGCGTTAAGCTAGTTGCCAGTTCACTGGCACTCAGTGAGGCACTTTTGCAGCCCCTGATGCCCGCTTAAATGGATTCGCAGGCCTCTACCGAGACCCATTTGGAGTCCGGTATGCTGCGAGACTCTTAGATTATGGAACCCGGGGATGTGTCTACCTTGGATGGGTCCGGAGCCACTGAGCTGGCACCGCCTTCTGAGGCAGTTCTTCGCACTAGCAATGTTCGACTCAAATCGACTACTTCATTTTTATCTAAAACTACCGAGTTTCTAAGGCCAAGAGTATGTGCTACGCCTAGTAAACTGATGACCAAAGCGCATGCACCTGCTCCCTTGCCACAATGACATGCTTAGAATGGCAGAAGACCTTATTATGCTGATTAGGGGAAGTCAGCCTTCCCCTGCTAAGAGAAAGAGTCCAGTTCCCTGCAGCTTCAACAGACCAGGAGTCCGATGACTCTGAGGTGTCTGATTATGAAGACATGCCCTTATCTGCTTATGGGGATTCTGATGCAGAGGAATCCATTCCCTCTGCCTCTCCTCCCGAGGATTTTTCTTTTGGTGAGACCTTACATCCTTAAGAGAGCGTTTCCACTGGGAATGCCAAGACTATCCTCAATCCAAAAAGAGACTCAGAGAATTTCTAGATTTGCCACAGCACAGGCCTTTAGCAATACCCCCAATCCTGGAAGTTGTTGATGTCTTTATGGAATCCAGTCTTTCTCCTGATACTTTACCCCCTGCCCCTAGGAAACAAAACAGGTACTACAGAGTACCTGACACACTCAAATTTCTTTTCAAGAATCCTTCTGCTGGCCCAGAGATCATTTCCCACGGGCCTAAAAGTATCAAGGCAACTACAGCCAAGAATCCTACCCTTCGGACCGGAATTCCACAGCTTTGGACAGATGGGGTAAGAAGGTATATACCTCTGCAACTCATGCCATTAGGGCATTGAATTGTCAGTTTCACATGCTGAAGTACCAGCAACATATTATGGAACTTATTAAACAAAAAGTAGCAACCTTTACAGACTGTGCAGAAAAAGTATTCCAGGAGCTTATGCACTCTGCAAGCCAAGTCAGCAAGCATACTTTGCAGTGTGGCTTGATGCCCTAGAAGGATCTTGCAGGGCAGCAATCACTGGTTCTGTACTGAGAAGGCATGCTTGGCTTAAGGAGCATACCTTGCTAGACCATGTAAAATCAAAGTTAATAGATGTTTCTTTGAACAAGGACAGTTTGGCACCAAAGCAGAAGAGGTTCTTAAAAAATGGAAGAAAAAGCTAAATGTATGGAGACAGTTAAAGAATTCGTAAAAGTGCAACCTCCTAGATTCAGTAGGCATTGGCCCTCAAAACACTGGTCCTTTCCAGCCCCCTCCAGGCCATCTCAAACCAGACCCAGGGGAACAGACCACCCAGACTACAGTCTCAGGGGATGCAGAGATCTAAGCAATGGAGTGCCCCCACCCCCCAGTGCAAGGAGTGGTAAGCCACCTCCTTAAGGAAAAAAAAACTCACAATGACTTATCTACTCCACTCCCCAGCCCTGCCCAATTGCTTGTGCCCCTAGGAGGAAAACTTGCCCTTCATGCAAAAAACTGGATGTCCATCACAAAAGACAGATGGGTCCTCAGCATTGTATCCCAGTGGTACAAATTCAGATGTTCTTCATCTCACATTGCTGCAGTCCTTACTTATGGGGTAGTCCTCTGTCCTCGGTCGGCCCGAATACCAAAGTATTAGGCTGACGTTGGTCATGGGCACCTAGATCTGACATCAGAGCGTCAGGGTATAAAGGCGCATGACCGACGTCATATCCTCTGTCTTTTTTGCCGCATGGTCCGATGCAGAAGCAGAGTTGCAAGTGCCGTTCGGCGTTCTGAAATTTTTCGTTTTCGGAGTTTCAGACCGATACCAAGTTGGGCTAAGTACCCCGTTGGGGAATATTTTGTTTTTCTTGCCTCAGTTACTTACGGATGTCAGAAAAAGTGAATAATTGTATTTCTTGTGGGAAACATATACCGCATAGGGATTACCACCGCTTTGTATTCCTTGTTTGGGACCGAAGGCGGCGTAGTGGTGTCGGTTTTGTGCTAGGTTTAATAAGCGCACTATAAAACGGAGGTTAGATTGCGCTAGGTTAGTCTTTGGCAAGAGGTGTAATTATAATATGCCGTCGGATGTTCCGATGCCTGCTTCTACTAAGAAGCAAAGACAAATCTTTAAAGCCTAGGCAGGATGATTCGTCCGTTTCGGACGCCGGACCTTTAGAAGCTACAGCTGAACAGGTGGATCCGGCTGAAGTTTCTGTTGAGTCCCAGGGGGAAACTTTGATTTTACAAGATGTGGCCTTTCAGGAGGCAGGCCAGGCTGAAGGGGCCTCTCAGGTTACTATTCTCCCTTCTATGCCTAAGGTGGTTAGGCCTTCTGCTACTGTTTCTAAGGCTCCTTCTAAGGACAGGTCTGTTTTGCCTTCCTCTGGTGTCAGTTCTGGTTCTTCAGGGTCTGTGCCTAAAAAGCACATGCTTAAAATGGCAGAGGATTTGATTACTTTAATTAGAGGTTCTATGCCCCCTCCTGATAAGAGGCCCAGGATGGAGCCAGAGTTGGAAAGTTTGGAGCAGGCCTCAGATGATTCAGAGTCTTCTACTGAGGACATTCAAGATTTCCCTCCTTATTCTGATTCTGATGCAGAGGATTCCACTCCTTCTGCTTCTCCTCTAGAGGATTTTTCATTTTCAGAAACTCTGCATTCCATGAGGGAGCATTTTAAGTGGGAGGGACAGGATTACTCTGATTCCCGGAAGAGGCTTAGGGAGTTCTTGTTTTACCACAGCATAGACCCTTAGCTATACCTCCGGTTTTGGATGTTGTTTCAGATGTTTTCTCGGAAGCTTCCCTTAATCCAGATTCTGTGCCTCCTGCCCCAGTTAAACCGGACAGGTATTACAGGGTGCCTGAGGCTCATAAATATCTGTATAAGAGTCCTAGGGCGGACCCAGAAACTATTAGTCAGGGGCCTAAGGGTGTTAGAGCCTCTGTTGTTAAGAATCCGGTTCCTCTGGATAAGGAAGCTAGAGCTTTGGATAGATGGGGTAAGAAGGTGTATACCTCTTCTACTTTAGCAATGGGAGCTTTGAACTGCCAGTTTCATATGTTGAAGTATCAGAATTTCCTCCTTTCTCAGCTAAGATCTAAAGTGGATGCTTTGGCAGAGGGCATAGAGTGTAAAGAATTGCAGGATTTAGTGTATGTTTCTGAACAGGTGGGTAAGCACTCTTTGCAATGTGGTTTTGATGCTTTACAGGCTTCTTCTAGGGTGGCTGCCACTGGTTCAGTCATTCGTAGGCACGCCTGGCTTAAGGATCAGAATTTGTCTGAGCATGTTAAGTCTAGAATTCTGGATGCCCCTTTGCAGTCTGAAGCTTTGTTTGGTCCTCCTGTGGAGTCAGTCTTAAAGAAAATGGAAGACAAGGCTAAGTCTATGCAGACTGTTAAAGATTTTTTGCAGGTACAACCTCCAAAGTTTAGTAGAAATTGGCCTACTAAGGGGTGGACGTACCCTTCTTCTGATTCTCAGTCTAGGGGTAGATCTAGGCGTGGTAGGGGCAGAGCTCAGAGTACCTTCAGGCCGAGACAATGGAGTTCACCTGCTCAATCTGCTGGTGAGGGCAGGGGCCAGTCCTTTCGTAAACAGGCCCAATGACCTGCATTTTCAGCTGCCAGATTCCTCTTGCCTGGCAGCTCCTTTGGGAGGAAAGTTGGCTCTTTTCAAGCAAAATTGGCATTTAGTCACCCAGGACAAATGGGTATTGGACATTATAAACCAAGGTTACAAGTTCTATTTCCATACCATGCCGCCTTTCAAAGGCATGCCAGACGTCCCTCCTCGGCAAAGGATAGAGGCTCACAGACAAATTTCTTTACTTCTTCAAATAGGAGCTATACAGCCAGTTCCTCTGTCAGAAGTGGGCCTAGGATTTTATTCTCGCCTGTTTCTAGTTCCAAAGAAAGGAAACACGTGGAGACCAATTTTGGATTTATCTATCCTCAACACTTACCTGGACATTCCAAAGTTCAAGATGCTGACTTTACAACAGCTTTTACCTCTGTTGGGAAAAGATCACTGGATGGTTACTCTGGATCTCAAAGAGGCTTACCTTCATGTTCCTATCAGGCCCAGTTGCAGGAGGTACCTGCATTTTCGGGCTGGAAATTTACATGATCAGTTCTCTGCATTGCCCTTTGGCTTATCTACTGCGCCCAGAGTGTTCACAAAGGTTCTGGCTCCAGTGATAGCATTTTTCAGACTAAGAGGAATACAGATGTATCCTTATTTGGACGACTGTCTGATTATTGCACAAGAAAAGGACGAACTTCTTCATCATCTACAGTATGTGATGGCAGTGTTAAGATGCCTAGGGTATTCTGTGAACGAAACAAAGTCCAGTCTAGTACCCTCTCAGGACATGTGCTTTCTGGGTGTGAGACTGAATACAGCTTCCCAGATGGCTTTTTTGACCCCGGACAAACAAAGAAGCCTTTCTCTTTATTTCCAGCAAATGTCTCTACGGTCCAGGCTGACTGCAAGGACAGTCCTTCAAGCCTTGGGGTTCATGGCATCTTGTATTCTGGTGCTTCCCAATGCCAAATTGCATATGAGGAAGCTTCAATGGTATCTCAAAATGTGTGGACACAGCACTGCCAAGATCTAGACACTGTCATTCAGATAATACCTTGCATTCAGAAGGAGTTTTTGTGGTGGGCTCAGGAATGTCACCTAAACAAGGGACTCTCTGTGACCCGGCCAGAGGCGAGTCAGATTCTAACGACAGATGCCTCGGACAAGGCTTGGGGAGCACACCTCAATGGAAAATGGGTGCAAAACACGTGGCCTGTCAAACTCCAACATTTGCATATCAACTTGAAGGAAATGTTAGCAGTCCAGTTTGCATTGATGGCTTTCAAAGATTTACTTCGTCCAGGGCAGGTGTTGATTCAAACAGACAACACTACTGTCATGTGGTACATCAACAAGCAGGGGAACCCATTCTTACCCTCTTTGCAGGCAAGCGATGATTCTGTGGGAAACTGCTCTCAATCTACACCTCAATCTTCAGGCAAGGTTTCTACCAGGAGCACAGAACTCCTTAGCAGATGTATTGAGCAGACAAATAGTGGATCCTCACGAGTGGAAATTGGATCCTCATGTATTTCAACAGTTGACAGTGTTATGGGGAACTCCAGACATAGATCTGTTCGCTTCTCCACTAAATTACCAGTTGCCAAAGTTTTGCACAAAAATGTTTCATCACACAGCTTGGAAGGTGAACGCTCTATCTTTCAGTTGGAACAATCTGCATGTATATGCCTTTCCACCTCTGCCTCTTCTTCCCAAGGTACTTTTGAAGGCCAGACAAGACAAGCCAACCATGATTTTGATAGCACCGGATTGGCCTCGACAACACTGGTACCCACTACTGAGGAGTTTAGTACGAGAACCTCTGTGGCCTCTGCCTTTGATTCCGCACCTTTTGTCACAAGAGGACAGTCACTTCCTCAATGTCAAGATTCAGTCTCTGCATCTAACAGCCTGGCATATTCTGTTTTAGACTCTGGAGGGTCTCAGCTTCCACAACAAGTTTTGAATGTTATTTTGGAGGCCAGGAGGCCTAGTACCAGGAAAGTTTACGCTGATAAATGGAGGAGACTTTTTATTTGGAGCAAAGGAAAGGACTTTGATGTCTCCAAACCTGATTTAAGTGTTGCTCTTCAATATCTTACTGAGTTATTGGACAAGGGTTTGTCTTTCTCCTCAATAAAGGTCCATGCTGCAGCCATTTCTGCTCACTATGATTGTGACCCTCCTTTATTCTCTCATCCTTGGTTTAAGCAATTTCTTAGAGGGGCAAAGAATATAAGACCCCCACGTAGAGCTCTTACTCCTGCTTGGGATCTCAATTTTGTGTTGGAAAAACTTACTCTACAACCTTTTGAGCCTGCAGCTACTGCCGAGTTAAAGTATTTATCATGGACAACTGCTTTTTTGTTGGCCATTACCTCTGCAAGAAGGGTTTCTGAATTACAGGCCCTCATGGCAGTGGAGCCTTTCCTGATTTTTCATAAGGATAGGGTATCTTTGCGTACTAATCCTTCCTTTATGCCTAAAGTGGTTTCTAGTGTGGCTTTAAATCAAACTATTCATTTGCCTACTTTTTATGCAAACCCCCAAAATAAAGGGGAGAAAATTTTGCATACTTTGGATATTCACAGGCAGGTGCGTTATTATTTGAGCAGAACCAAGGAGTTCAGACAGTCTCAGCAATTGTTTGTTTCTTTTGCTTTGGGTTCACAGGGTAAACCTGTTTCAAAACAAACTATTTCTAAATGGATTGGGTTTTGTATTTCCTTCTGTTATTCCCATCATGGTAAGGAGATTCCTGCTGGAATCAGGCCTCATTCCACTAGGGCTACTGCTACTTCTACGGCCTTTATAAGGGGGGTATCTACAAAAGACATTTTGGAGGCAGCTACTTGGAGTTCAGTGCATACCTTTTCTAAACATTACCACCTTCCTCTTTATTCTAAGTCTAGGGCTGGATTTGCCACTGCAATTTTACAGGGCGTTTTAGCGGCCCCTAATGCTTTATGATTTTTACCATCCTCCCTTTCCCGTTGCTTTGGGATTCTACCCATAAGTAAGGACTGCAGCAATGTGAGATGAAGAACATAGTACAGTTTTGTACCTACCATAAATGTAGATGTTCGAAGATCCACATTGCTGCAGTCCAATTTACACTCCCTCCTTCCCCTCTGTAGTTTGACTTGGTGCTATGCTTTAGGTGATGGTTGTTGTTGGGCATGTTTTTGGGAGGTATTCTGTTTTTGGCTATGGCCTTTCTGGTTTGGCCTTCTGACATCTGGGGCAAGAAAAGACTGAGGATATGACGTCGGTCATGCGCCTTTATACCCTGACGCTCTGATGTCAGATCTAGGCGCCCATGACCAACGTCAGCCTAATACTTTGGTATTCGGGCCGACCGAGGACAGCGGACTACCCCATAAGTAAGGACTGCAGCAATGTGGATCTTCGAACATCTACATTTATGGTAGGTACAAAACTGTACTTTTCCAATGTTAAGTTGTCTATCTCACCTTCATTGTTGCTGGTTGGGTTTGGAGCCGATCCTCTGCTCCGACTCAGCCTTCCTCTAATGCTCGAGAGCTGTAATGGCTCGAGGCCACCTCATATCCCATGATGCCTGGCACTAGATACCCAGATCTCGTTTGCCGCTTCTGCTGCGAGGTTGTCTTACTGGCTCAGGTCGTATATTTTCATTGTTTTATCTGTATTTTGCTAAAAACTGTTAGGGTTTGTTAGTGTAGATTGTTAGTTGTAGTTACAACCTTTCTAAATATATCTTTGTTGTACCTATAAATTCTTACCTGAATCCCCCCCCTTCCCTTCAGAAAACTCATTTTAGTTCAAGAGATGTTCTTCATCTCACATTGCTGCAGTCCTTACACTTGGGTAGTCCGCTGTCCTCGGTCGGCCCGACTATCAAAGTATAAGGCTGACGTCGGTCAAGGCGCATTTGACTGACATCAGGACGTCAGGGTACAAATGCGCATGACCGACGTCATATCCTCAGTCTTTTTTGCCGCATGGTCCGATGCAGAAGCAGCTTTGCAAGTGCCGGTTGGCGTTCTGAAATTTTTCGATTCCGGAGTTTCAGACCGACTCAAAGTTGGCTAAGTACCCCGTTGGGGAATATTTTAGTTTTTTCTTGCCTCAGTGGTTTACCGGATGTCAGAAAAAGTGAATAATTGTATTTCTTGTGGGAAACAAATACCGCATAGAGATTACCATACTTTGTGTATTCCTTGCTTAGGGCCTGAGCACGACGTTGTTGGGTGCCGCTCTTGTGCTAGATTCAATAAACGCACTATAAAGAGAAGGTTAGATTGTGCCAGGTTAGTCTTAGGGAAGCGGTGCAATTATAAAATGCCGTCGGATGCTCCGACGCCCGCTTCCTCGAAGAAGCGCAAGGACAAAGCTATTAAGCCTAGGCTAGAAGAACCGTCCGGACGCGGTTCTTTAGAGGTGTCGGTGGAGCGGTGGTTCCACCGGAGGTTTCTTTGGGTTCCCAGGGAGACTTTATTGTTGCAGGATGTGGCCTCTCAGGAGGCAGGTCAGGCTGAAGGGGCTTCTCAGGCTACTATACTACCCTCTCTTCCTAAGGTGGTCAGGCCCTCTCCTTCTGTTTCCAAGGCTTCTCCCAGAGGCAGGCCAGGTTTAGCTTCAGTTGGTGTCACCCCTAGTTCTTCTGGAACTGTGCCCAAGAAGCATATGCTTAAAATGGCAGAAGATTTGATTACTCTGATTAGGGGTTCCTTGCCCCCTCCTGATAAGAGGCCTAGGGTGGAGCCTGAGTTAGGAAGTTTTGAGCAGGCTTCGGATGTTTCAGAGTCTTCGGCTGAAGACTTGCAGGAGTATTCTCCTTATTCTGATTCTGAGGTGGATGATTCTACTCCTTCTGCTTCTCCTCCTGAGGATTTTTCATTTTCGGAAACTCTTCATTCCATGAGGGAACATTTTAAGTGGGAAGGTCAGGACTTCTCTGATTCCAGGAAAAGGCTTAGGGAATTTTTGTTTTTACCCCAGCATAGGCCTTTGGCTATACCTCCTGTTTTGGATGTGGTAGAAGATGTTTTTTCTGAGGCTTCTCTTAATCCTGATTCTTTGCCTCCTGCTCCTGTTAAACCGGATAGGTATTACAGGGTGCCTGAAGCTCATAAGTATCTTTTTAAGAGTCCTAGGGCGGACCCAGAAACGGTTAGCCAGGGGCCTAAAGGTGTTAAGGCTTCTGTTGTAAAGAATCCGGTTCCTTCTGATAAAGAGGCCAGGGCTTTGGATAGATGGGGAAAGAAAGTTTATACTTCCTCCACTCTAGCTATGAGGGCCTTGAATTGCCAGTTTCACATGTTGAAATACCAAAATTATCTCCTTTCACAATTGAAGTCTAAGGTTGATGCTCTGGCGGAAGGTATTGATTGTAAAGAGTTGCAAGATTTAGTACATGTTTCTGAGCAGGTGGGTAAGCATTCCTTGCAATGTGGTTTTGATGCTGTACAGGCCTCGTCTAGGGTGGCTGCTACTGGGTCAGTTATTCGCAGGCACGCCTGGCTGAGGGATCAGAATTTATCTGACCATGTTAAAACAAGGATTTTAGATGCTCCTTTACAATCTGATGTGTTGTTTGGTTCTCCTGTTGAGTCTGTTTTAAAGAAAATGGAAGACAAGGCTAAGTCTATGCAGACTGTTAAAGATTTTTTGCAGGTTCAGCCTCCAAAGTTTAGTAGAAATTGGCCTGCTAAAGGTTGGACGTATCCTTCTTATGATTCCCAGTCTAGGGGTAGAGCTAGACGTGGTAGGGGCAGAGCTCAGGGCTCTTTCAGGCCTAGGACAGGGAGTTCTCCTGCACAGTCTTCGGGTGAGGGCAGGGGTCAGTCCTTTCTTAAACAGGCCCAATGACCTACCTTTTCAGCTGCCAGAGCCTTATCATCTGGCAGCACCTTTGGGAGGAAGGTTGGCACTTTTCAAAGAAAATTGGAGTTTAATTACCCAAGACAGATGGGTATTGGATATCATACACCACGGTTACAGGTTTTATTTCCATACCTTGCCTCCTTTCAAAGGCATGCCAGACGTTCCTCCTCCACAAAGAATAGAGGCTCACAAGCAAATTTCTCTGTTACTCCAAATAGGGGCCATTCAGCCAGTCCCTATGCCAGAGGTGGGCCTAGGATTTTATTCTCGCCTGTTCCTAGTACCAAAGAAAGGGAACACGTGGAGACCAATTTTGGACCTATCTATCCTCAACACTTATCTGGACATTCCCAAGTTCAAAATGTTGACGTTACAACAGCTTTTACCTCTGCTGGGCAAAGATCATTGGATGGTAACTTTAGATCTCAAGGAGGCTTATCTTCATGTTCCTATCAGACTGAGTTGCAGGAAGTATCTGCGTTGAGCTGGGAATTCTCATTATCAGTTCTCTGCATTGCCCTTTGGCTTATCTACTGCGCCCAGAGTGTTCACGAAAGTTCTGGCTCCAGTGATAGCTTTCCTCAGGTTAAAAGGAATACAGATTTATCCTTACTTGGACGATTGCCTGATTCTGGCTCAAGGAAAGGACGAACTTCTTCTTCATTTACACTATGTGATAGCAGTGCTAAGATGCCTGGGGTATTCTGTGAACGAAATAAAGTCCAGTCTAGTACCCTCTCAGGACATGTGCTTTCTGGGTGTGAGACTGAATACAGCATCCCAGATGGCCTTTTTGACCCCGGACAAACAAAAGAATCTTTCCCTTTACTTTCATCAGTTGTCTCATCTGTCCAGGCTGACTGCAAGGACAGTCCTTCAAGCCTTGGGGTTCATGGCATCTTGTATTCTGGTGCTTCCCAATGCCAAACTGCATATGAGGAAGCTGCAATGGTATCTCAAGAATGTATGGACACAGCACTGCCAGGATTTGGACACTGTCATTCAAATAATACCTTGCATTCAAAAGGAATTTTTGTGGTGGGCTCAGGAATGTCACCTAAACAAGGGACTCTCTGTGACCCGGCCAGAGGCGAGTCAGATTCTAACGACAGATGCCTCAGACATCGCTTGGGGAGCTCATCTGAATGGAAAGTGGATACAAGACAAGTGGCCTGCCAGACTACAGCATCTACATATCAACTTGAAAGAGATGTTAGCAGTCCAGTTTGCATTAATAGCTTTCAAGGATTTACTTCTTCCAGGGCAGGTGTTGATTCTAACAGACAACACAACTGTCATGTGGTACATCAACAAGCAAGGCGGAAAACATTCTTATCCCCTCTGCAGGCAAGCAATGATTTTGTGGGAGACTGCTCTCAGTTTACAGCTAAATCTTCAGGCAAGGTTTCTGCCAGGAGCACAGAACTCCTTAGCAGATGTGTTGAGCAGACAAATTATGGATCCCCACAGTGGAAATTGGATCCTCATGTATTTCAGAAATTGACAGTGTCATGGGGAACTCCAGACATAGATCTGTTCGCTTCTCCACTGAACCACCAGCTGCCAAAGTTTTGCACAAAAGGTTTCATCCCACAGCTTGGAAAGTGGATGCTCTTTCTTTCAATTGGAGCAATCTTCATGTGTATGCCTTTCCACCTCTGCCTCTCCTCCCAAAGGTACTACTGAAGGCCAGACAAGACAAGCCAAGGATGATTTTGATAGCTCCAGATTGGCCTCGACAGCATTGGTACCCATTACTGAGAAGCCTGGTACGGAAGCCTCCATGGCCTTTACCTTCGATTCCACACCTGTTGTCTCAGGAGGACAGTCATTTGCTCAATGTCAAGCTTCACTCTCTGCACCTAGCAGCCTGGCATATTCTGTTTTGAACCAGTGGGCCTCCACTTCCACAGCAAGTTTTGAATGTTATTTTGGAAGCTAGAAGGCCTAGTACTAGGAAAGTGTACAGATAAATGGAAGAGATTTTTATTTTGGAGTGCAGCAAAGATTTTGATATTTCGAGCCTAATTTAAGTGTGGCTCTTCAATATCTTACTGAGTTACTGGACAAAGGTTTGTCCTTCTCTTCTATTAAGGTTCATGCTGCAGCAATTTCAGCTCAGTATGATTGTGACCCACCATTGTTTTCTCATCCTTTGTTCAAGCAATTTCTTAGAGGGGCAAAGAATATAAGACCCCCACGAAGAGCTCCTACGCCTGCTTGGGATCTCAATTTTGTGTTGGAGAAACTCACTCTACATCCTTTTGAGCCTGCAGCTACTGCTGAATTAAAGTTTTTATCATGGAAGACTGCTTTTTTGTTGGCTATTACCTCTGCAAGAAGGGTTTCTGAGTTGCAGGCCCTTATGGCGGTTGAGCCTTTCTTAATTTTCCATAAGGATAGGGTATCTTTACGTATTAATCCTTCCTTTATGCCTAAAGTGGTTTCTAGTGTGGCTTTAAACCAAACTATTCATTTGCCTACTTTTTATGCAAATCCCCAAAATAAAGGGGAGAAGATTTTGCACACTTTAGATGTACATAGGCAGTTGCGATATTATTTGGACAGAACTAAGGGGTTCAGGCAGTCTCAGCAGTTATTTGTTTCTTTTGCTTTGAGTTCTCAGGGCAAGCCTGTCAAAACAAACTATTTCTAAGTGGATTGGGTTTTGCATTGCTTTCTGTTATTCCCATCATGGCAAGGAAATTCCAGCTGGGATTAGGCCTCATTCCACTAGGGCAACTGCCACTTCGACAGCTTTTTTGAGGGGGGTGGCAACTAAGGATATTTTGGAGGCAGCTACTTGGAGTTCAGTGCATACTTTCTCTAGGCATTATCACCTTCCACTGTACTCTAAATCCAGGGCTGGTTTTGCCACTGCTGTTTTGCAGGGCATTTTGGCAGCTCCTGCTTCCTTATAGTTTAGCCATCCACCCTTACCTCTGCTTTGGGATTCTACCCAAGTGTAAGGACTGCAGCAATGTGAGATAAAGAACATAGTACAGTTTTGTACCTACTATAAATGTAGATGTTCGAAGATCCACATTGCTGCAGTCCAATTTACCCTCCCTCCTTCCCCTCTTGGAGGCGGTTGTGTGGGTTGGATTGTTAATACGATGTATAGTGTATATATTGTACATATTATTAGTGCTAGGATGGTTGGTTGTTGGTTTGCTGTCTTTTGGTTTTGACCTTTATTTCTAGGGTCTTCTGACATCTGGGGCAAGAAAAGACTGAGGATATGACGTCGGTCATGCGCATTTGTACCCTGACGTCCTGATGTCAGTCAAATGCGCCTTGACCGACGTCAGCCTTATACTTTGATAGTCGGGCCGACCGAGGACAGCGGACTACCCAAGTGTAAGGACTGCAGCAATGTGGATCTTCAAACATCTACATTTATGGTAGGTACAAAACTGTACTTTTCCCCTCCCCTTCACGTAGGTAGCCATTTAAATTGGAGGCTAACCCTTTCCTTTTTCTCTTTAAAAAAAAAAAAAATGTTGTATTTACCTAGTTTAGTTTTATTTGCTTGTGGGTAGCATAAAATATTGTTAGTATTTCTTTTGGCTGTTTTTTGGGTGTGGCAACTTTAGTGTGTGTGATAGTTATTATCTCCTATTGTCTGTGTATTGTTCTTGGTGTTCCAAATTTTTTTTCAGGGATGTCCAAAGATACCAAGGTGTCCAGAATCAAGAAGTGCGACTCGTGCTGTCAGAAGATGTCTCTGACAGATGGTCACACTTCTTGTGTCTATTGTCTGGGCGCCATGCACCTGCAGGACTCTTGTTCGGTTTGCCATGCTTTCAGCCCAAGAGTCCTGCAGGAGCGTAAAAATAAGTTAATCCTACGGGGTTTACTTAAGCAGGATTCAGCAGCTAAGGCTTAGCCCGTGAAATCCTCTAAGCCACCTAAATCTTCGGCTCCCAGTTCGGAGCCGCCGTTGGGTGAAGCTGTTCCTTCTGCCTCGGTTCCGGCCAGAACCAATGTGTCTGCCTCCCAGTCGGTCCCGACTCACACTTCGGAGCCATCGGGGAGTCGAAAGAGATCTAGGTCTCCCTCCATGGAGTCTATATGCTTGGCTCTAAGGTCTCCTCTGCTCCAATCGGAGCACAGTCATCGGTCCTCAAGGCTTTCAGATCACGACGTGGAGAGAGTGGTCAGTAAGCTGTTGAAATCACAGGCCCTAGCAAAAATGTTATCCAGCTCCCCTCATCAGGTGTCTGCTCCGTCCATGTCTGCAGTTATTCCTCTTCCGACTCCTCCCTTGAGCTGGGAGCTGGAGTTCGGTGGGGTTTGAGTCGTGGAACCGTCGGCACCGATACCTTCTCCTTCGTTTCCGTCGTCTGCTCCGATCACTTCCTTGGTACCATCCTTGGAAGGGTCTGGGTGCCGAGACTCCCTCATCGGCTCCGAGGGGACGAGTGGCATCGGACCCTTGTCCGAGCCCATTCTCCCCCTCTGAGCTTCGGCGCAGTTGAGCTCGGCTCCTACATCGGCTTCGGAGCCGTTCCCCTCGGTGCGGAGAGGGATTCCGATCTCTTCGGAACCGGAGCCTTCTCGGCATCGTACGCCTTCGAGGTCATGAGGAGTGTGCTGGCCCCTGAGTCAGCCCCACGATCGTCCCCATCGGCACCTCCCCCTATGGTGCCTGCGTCTGCCTCTGCCCCTCCTCCAGACCCCAAGCATCGGGAACCAACGCTCCAGGGCTCCCCCTTGGGTGTGTCTTCCTCTTCCGAGGCCTCCCCTGATCATTCAGAGGAGCCACCTCATAAGAGGAAATGCAAGAGAAAGCATGTTGACTCCCCTGAGTCTCTCACATCAGATACTGACTTAGATGATTCGGAAGGGTCCCCGAGATCCCCCCCTGAAGATGTCTCCTTCTCAGACATCCTTGAGATGCTTAGAGGGGAAACTGGACTACCCTAAGGCCTTCTGAGGATGAGTCTGTATTCCTGGTTGCATTCGGATCCTGACCTTCCACCTCCTGGGTGTCTCCGCCTTTCGACCCACTGATGTCTCTGGTGGCTCTGAAGGCGTGGTCAGCTCCAGACACAGTGGAAATGACCCCCAGAAGACCCGCTAAATTCATAACTGCACCACAGGATAAACAGTTTTTGACCAAAGGTGTTTCCGTTGATGCCATGGTGATAGCGGCGGCCACAAAGGAGCCTGCTGAAACTTCATCTGTCCATCCCCCTAACAAGGAGTCCAGGACGATGGACAGATATGGGAAGCGGATGTTCTCTTCAGCAACTTTTTCCATGAGGTCTCTGAATTATTTGTGCCACTTTACCCGTCTTCAAAGGGATCTTCTTAGAGCTTGGAGATACCCTCCAAGATCCATCAGCTGAGGGGGCCCAGGCTTAGGCAGCCTCCCAACTGGTGACTCTTAATTCTGTGGTGAACTCCTCCATGAGGCTCATTTCTTATGCAGCCAATAGTGCGAGTAGAGGTGCAGGCACAGGCATTACCCTAAGGAGGCACGCGTGGATGCGGCTATGTAACTTTGCGAAACCTTTCAGAGCATCTTTCATCAACACCCCATTTGATGGTTCCTCTTTTTTTGGATCACAGTTGAAGGGCACCCTTGCCAGGTGTGAGCAGGTAGGCAAGACACTCTCTGCCATGGGAGTCCATTTTTCCACTCCTTCCAGACCGTATCCCAAGGGTCAGAAGAGTGGAAAGATGTGGTTCCGGAAATCCCAGGGAGCCTTGCCGGACACAAGTGGTGAGTTCCCATCCAGGGGCAGAGGAGGGAACAATAATAGACGCCGCCTTCGTGGCAGAGGGGGTCCGCAAAATCAGGGCAGCAGAGAATCCTTCTCTGAGAAGCCCTTCCAGCATCCCTGAAGGGTTTCCCAGCTGCCCACCTCTGGAGGCAGTCGGGGGAAGATTATCGCTGTACCCAAGAGCCTGGCAAAACATATAACACAAGACAAATGGGTACAGTCTGTTATATCCAGAGGCTACAGAATTCCCTTTGTTCGCACTCCCTTAGTGTTGAACAAGTCCCTTCCACATATTCCACCCAATCTAAGGGATCAAGCAGTTCAAGAAGTTTCAGAACTGCTAAGAAAAAGGGCCATCCAGCAAGTCCCAGAAGACCAGCAAGGATCCGGAATTTACTCAAGGTTCTTTTTGGTACCAAAAAAGACAGGGCCCTGGAGACCCATTCTGGATCTCCGCAGACTGAACAGGTCTGTACAAAGAATGAAGTTTCGGATGGTCATTCCAGTCCATTTTACCCTTTCCGGGTCAGGACAATTGGATGTGCTCTATAGATCTTCAGGATGCGTGCTACCACATCAAACTGGATAGACGCTCCAGAAGATTCCTTCGCTTCCGGCTGGGAGCCAACCGTTATCAGTTCAGAGCTCTGCCCTTTGGTCTCACCACAGCCCCCAGGGTGTTCACCAAATGTATGGCAGTAGTTACCACTCACCTGAGACAGCAAGAATTCCAGGTGTTTCCATATCTAGATGACTGGCTCCTCACTGCTACCACCAGGCATCACCTTCTGTGAGCCAGAGACTACACTATCGAGACTTGCTCCAGACTAGGTATCTCAATAAATTTCAAAAAGTCTGCATTGTCGCCCTGTCAGTCTATCACCTTTATAGGCACAAATTTAAATACAAAAGACATGTCAGCGAGCCTTCCACCAGACAGGGTATTAGTGATTCGCCAACATGTACAGTCTTATTAGCATGCAAAAGAATTCAAGCCAGGTTTGTCCTCCAAACTGGGTCTCATGGCAGTAGCGATCATACTTGTTCCTCTAGCTCACTTTCACATGAGGATTCTCCAGTGGCTTCTTTTCACCCAATGGTCCTTCCAGCAGCTTCCTGTGTCTCACATGATTATGATCACAGAAGCATGCAGAAAGCACCTTGTGTGGTGGATGGTCTCCACATCAGTGCCCTGGGGCAGACCATTTGTACTGCCCCCTCCAGTTGCTACGGTGACCACGGACGCCTCCCTGATCGGGTGGGGGGGGGCATTATCAGGGCAGAACAGTCCAAGGCACCTGGCAACCTCACGAGTACTATCTGCATATAAACGTCTTGGAGATGAGGGCCATGCTTTTAGCGTTGCAAGCTCTTCAGGACTCTCTTCCTACCGGGACCATTGCAATTCAAATGGACAATATGTCAGTAGTGTGGTACATCAACAAGCAGGGCGGAACGAAGTCCTACCCCCTATGTTGAGAAGCACTCAGACTCTGGCAGTGGGCGACCTCTTCCCAATGGTTTCTGATCACAGCGCACATCCCTGGGAAGGTCCAACGTCATAGCAGACAGGCTGAGCAGAGCAATTCTCATGCCTCACGAGTGGTCTCTGAATCAAGCAGTTGCAGACCAAATATTCCGCAAATGGGGCCAACCTTGCTGCGACCTTTTTGCCACTCCCTTCAACAGCAAGTGCAGCAATTTCTTCTCTCTCCTTCCACTTCCTGGACATTTCCCCAGAGACACTCTAGTCCACGACTGGCCTCAGGGAATTCTTTATGCATTCCCTCCGTTTCCCCTAATTCCGAAGCTAATACAGAAAGCTACCATATTGGGCTGCAAAATGATCCTCATTGCTCCTTACCGGCCTCGACAAATATGGTTCCCGTTCCTGCATCATCATCTTCTCGAGCAGCCTTGGACTCTGGACCTAGTTCCAGACCTTCTGATCCATCAGTCGGGTGGGCTGCACCAATCCCTGCAATCTCTCCAGCTCACTGCTTGGTTGCTCCACTTACAACTTTAGCCAGGCTTCCTGATATCTCCCCCTCTGTGCACAAAATTATTTTATCGCACAAGTCTACGACTAGAAAAACTTACGCTAGTAAGTGAAAACGTTTTTCTTCCTGGGCAGAGGTTAAGAGTATAGACCCCTTTTCAGCCCCTGTGCACCACATTTTGGAATTTCTTGTGCAACTCTTTCATGCTGGGTCTGCTTCCGCTGCAATTAGAGTTCAGTTAGCTGCAATTTCAAATTTTCACATTGGCCTGTCGGAAAATAATATCATGTCCAATAAGCTATGTAAAGCCTTTCTCAAAGGGACAACTCTGCCCAGGCCTCCAGTGAGAGATCCTCCACCTCCGTGGGATCTAAATTTGATTTTAGCTTCTCTAATTTTGCCCCCCCCCCCCCCCCCGAACCTGCAGCATCTTGTTCCTTGAAGTTTTTATTTTGGAAAACCCTCTTTCTGGTAGCTATTACTTCAGCCAGAAGAGTTTCGGAACTTCAGGCTCTTTGTAACCCATCCTCTGTACCTAGTGTTCCACAATGACAGGGTTGCTCTCAGGACTAATCCTTCCTTCCTAAGATCTCTTCAGAGAATAACTTGAATCAGTCCATAGGCCTTCCTGTGTTTTTTCCCCAACCACTCCAACAGGGTGGAATATAAATTGCATCAGTTAGATGTTCACAGGCAACTACGCTTTTATTTGCATAGAACTAAGGACATCAGAAAATCAGAGCAACTTTTCCTTTCTTATGCTGAGGGTAAACAAGGTTTTCCAGTCTCAAAAGTAACCTTGTCCAGGTGGTTGATTTCTATCATCACATTTATCTATCAACTGAGGAATAAAGAATTTCCTGTTAAACCAAAAGGTCATTCCACCAGAGCTTTAGCCACTTCTGTGGCCTTTCAGGCCAGGTTGCCCATGGAATCTATCTGTGCTGCGGCTACGTGGGCCAACCCACATACTTTCATTTCGCACTATAAGTTGGATGTGGTTTCCAGGAGCAGAGCTGATTTTGGTTCCACTGTTCTGAAGAGTTTGTTCCGATGAGCCACCCAGGATTTTAGGTGCTAGGGACGCTGTCCCAACCAGCAAGAATGAAGGCGAGATAGACAACTTAACATAAAGAAGTTATGTACCTACCATAATGTTCCATGTTAGTTGTCTTCTCGTCTTCTTTCTTGCATCCCATCCTCCATCCCCCTATCCTAGTAGACCGAGAAGAGTTCTTTATGTTTATTCATTGGCTGAGTCTTCTCTGGCTATTCCTTTCTGCCTATTAGCATCTCTGGTAGGTTTTATGCATTCCAGGATAGGATCCTTTCCTTATTATGTCTGCAGTTAGACTTACCAAACGAGATCTGGGTATCTAGCGCCAGGCATCATGGGATATGGGGTGGCCTCAAGCCAGTACACAGCTCTCGAGCTTTAGAAGATGGCCGAGTCGGAGCCAAGGATCGGCTCCGAACCCAACCAGCAAGAAAGAAAGCGAGAAGAAGACAACTAACATGGAACATTATGGTAGGTACATAACTTATTTTTCTCTGCCAACCCCAAAAGGGTTCCCAGACCTTCCTCTAAACCAGTGGGCAGAGGCACAAAACCAAGTCCTATCCCTGGGGCTATTCATCCAGTTCCAGTGGATCTGATAGGTCAAGGATTCTATTTCAGACTTTTCCCAGAAAAGAGTGCTCTTGGCACCCAGTCCTGGATCTTTCAATTTTCAACTCCTTCCCAGTGGTACCAAAATTCAGAATGCTTACCCTGCAACAGCGTCTACCTATGCTAGCCAAGGATGCCTGGTTAGTCACCCTAGACTTAAAAGAAGCCTATTTGCACATCCCTGTAAGGGAGTCATGCAGGAAGTATCTGTTTCAGGGCTGGATCTATGCATTATCAGTTCTCTGGACTTCCCTTTGGCTTATCCACTGCACCCAGCATATTCACAAAATGCCTGGCTCCAACCATTGCATACTGCAGGCACAGAAATATCGAAATTTATCCATACTTGGATGACTGACTGATTCAGGCAGACAGTCAGGAATTGCTGTTGCAGCACCTGACATTTGTGAAAAATCTCACTTCCCTGGGGTACACCATCAACGAAAAGAAATCAAAACTGGTGCCCAGTCAAAAGATTGTATTCCTGGGAGCAAGCTTGAACACAGCATCACAGATGGCATTCGTCACTTCAGAAAAACAAGTCTGACAGCCTACTTCAAGCAAATGGCCACACGAGTGGCAGTTAGAACCCAGCACCTTCAACCTTCTGATTCCAAAATGGGGAGCCCCAGTGGCGGACCTTTTTGTCACCCACTACAACCATCAGCTCAGCAAATTCTGCACCAGGAACCCTCACAGCAAGGCCTTGAAAGTGGATGCCCTATCTTTTCATTGGGTAAATCTCTCAATTTATGCATTCCCACCTCTGCCCCTTCTCTCAAGAGTATTACTCATAATAAGACAGGACAGACTGAGGGCAATTCTGATTGCCCCGGACTGGCCATGCCGGCACTGGTACCCACTCCTGCACAGCCTGACATCGGTGCCACCATGGCACCTACACCAGAACCCTACCTTGCTCTCTCAGCAGGAGGGGCAGATTTTGCATCTGCACCTGCAAATTCCAAATCTTGCAGCCTGGCTTATCCCTTGAATCCTATCCCAGCAGCTCAAATCAAGCAGCTGCTGGACATCATTCTTGAAGCCAGAAGACCCAGTACAAGGAAATCCTATACGTATAAGTGGAAAAGGTACTGCTCCTGGAGTCTGTCTAAAGGAGAGGACACAGCTCTGCCCTCCCTGCCTTTAAGACTGGATTACTTAGCAGATCTACTCCACAAAAGCCTGTCCTTCACTTCCATTAAGATGCATGCCTCAGCCATTTCGGCTCAGTACAACAATGAACCACCTCTCTTCTCGCACTCTCTTGTCAAACAGTTCCTGAGAGGGGCAAACAACTTAAGGCCACTAAGGAGAGCACCCACCCCTGCGTAGAACTTTAAGTTTGTACCGGAAAAGCTCACACTTCCACCCTTTGAGCCTACAGCGTCAGCAGACTTAAAATTCCTCTCTCGGAAAACAGCATAGCTTCTGGACATCACTTCAGCTCGAAGAGTGTCAGAACTGCAAGCACTTATGGCTGTGGAGAACCCATCATTATTTTCCATGCTGACTGGGTCTCCCTCAGGACTAACCCTTCCTTTATGCCAAAAGTGGTGTCCAGTGTGGCTCTCAACCAATCCATACATTTGCCAACCTTTTTCCCTAATCTTCAAAATAAAGGGGAAAGGATCCTGCACTCCTTGGACGTGCACAGACAGCTTAGATTTTACCTGGATAGGACTAACCCCTTCAGAAAATCAGACCAGTTACTAGTCAGCTTTGCAACAGGGGCAGAGGACAAGGCCATTTCTAAGCAAACAGTCTCTAAATGGATAGCACATTGCATCCATTTCTGCTACAAGCACCATGGGAAACCAACCCAGCAGGGAGTCAGAACACATTCCACTACGGCAACATTTACCTGTACAGCATTTCTCAGGGGAGTCCCTACCAAGGACATCCTGGAAGCTGCTACCTGGAGTTCAGTACACACTTTCACCAAGCACTACCATTTGCCTATCTTCTCCAAATCCAGGGCAGGTTTTGCAACAGCAGTCCTGCAGGGCATTCTAGCCAGCCCTAACCCTTCTTGACTGCCTCCACCCTTCTTCAGCTTTGGGAATCCACCCAAGTGTGATGACTCCAACAGTGAAACACAAAGAACATACTACAGATGTTATGTGATCCTATCTCGCCTACATTCTGTACTGATGGGCCATCTCAACGCATAAGATTCATAGGGGTAGAGATAGACTCAAACCGAATGTGAGTCTATCTACCTACAGACAGGATACAAACCATACAGGCTCAAGTTCGAGCCTTACTTCCCAGATCCAAAGCCCCAGCCAGAATGGTCCTGCAACTATTGGGATCCATGTCCGCCACGGTTCTTCTAGTTCCCCTGGCAAGGTTACACATGAGAATTCTCCAGTGGCTTCTTTCAGCTCAGTGGTCCTTTCAGGAACTCCCTCTCAGTCACCTCATATGGATCACGGAAACCTGCAAACGGGACCTTCGCTGGTGGCTAGTGCCCTCCAATTTGGATCAGGGACGACCCTTTGTTCCACCTCCTCCTGCGGCCACTTTGACCACGGACGCCTCCCAGATGGGGTGGGGGGGCATTCCCTGGGCAGGACAGTCCAAGGCAAATGGCACCCAGAAGAGACCCTGCTTCATATCAACATCCTAGAAATGAGGGCGATGCTTCTGTCCCTTCAAGCCCTTCACGATTACCTCCCTCAGGGCGTGATTGCCGTTCACTCAGACAACATGTCAGTTGTCTGGTACTTGAACAAACAGGGAGGGACCAGATCCTATCCTCTTTTCAGAGAGGCCATGAGGGTTTGGGAATGGGCAGTGTCGACCAAACGCTTTCTAGTGGCTACTCATATCTCGGGCAAATCCAATGCGATAGCCGACAGACTGAGCAGAACCATCCTCTCTCCTCACGAATGGTCTCTGAACATCACAGTTGCAAATCAGATTTTCAGCAAATGGGGAGTTCCGTGTTGCGACCTCTTCACGACTCCTCTAAATGCGAAGTGCAAAAAGTTCTTCTCCCTCACCCCGGCTCTGGGGAAGAGCCCCATGGACGCACTAGCCCGTCCTTGGCCCACCGGCTTGCTTTATGCCTTCCCTCCAGTTCCTCTCCTTCCCAGGGTGATCCAAAAGGCATCTCTCTTGGGGAGCAAAATGATCTTAGTTGCTCCTTACTGGCCTCGTCAAGTATGGTTCCCCTATCTTCGGAAGTATGCTCTGGAAGGTCCATGGTTCCTGGATCAGATCCCAGACCTTTTGGTTCATCAGTCGGGACTATTCCACCAGTCCCTTCACACCTTAAAATTGACGGCTTGTCTCCTCCTCTTCTGACTATAGTCAGGAGTCATACATTGGATCCAGAAGTTGTACACATCTTATCTTCGGCCCACAAGTCTGCTACAAAGAAATTGTATTCTAGCAAATGGAAAAGATTTGCTATTTGGGCTCAACTCCGGGGCCTGGATCCCATCACTATTCCCGTATCAGAAGTACTAAAATTTTTAACTTCTCTTTTCAATCAAGGCTCTTCAGTCTCTACCATCAAGGTTCAATTGGCAGCTATTTCCAATTTTCACAAATCTATAAACCCACCTTTAATGAGCAACAGATTGTGTAAGACCTTCTTGAAAGGTGCTGCGCTTTTAAGACCTCCGATTTCTCATCCTGCTCCTCCATGGGATCTCGATGTGGTGTTACGCGCCTTAACTTCCTTCCCCTTCGAACCGGCAGCGACATGTGATTTAAAATTTCTATCGTGGAAGACTGCTTTTCTGGTGGTGATTACTTCTGCCAGAAGGGTTTCAGAGCTTCAAGCTTTGTCTGTAAAACCTCCGTACTTGGTTTTTCACAAAGACAGAGTATCTCTCAGGCCAAATCCTTCCTTTGTCCCTAAAGTTTGTTCCAGTTTCTTCCTACAACAATCATTAGAACTTCCAGTCTTCTTTCCGAAATATTCTAACAAAGCGGAATTCATATTCCACACATTAGATGTCCACAGGCAGTTGCGTTTTTATTTAGATAGGACCAAACAAACAAGGAAAACAGATCAGTTGTTTGTATCCTTTGCAGACAATAAATTGGGCAAACCTGTCACAAAGGTCACTATTGCCAAATGGATCAGGGACTGTATTACTCAAGCTTATTCTTATTCTAACAAAGAGCTTACCACCTCTGTCAAAGCTCATTCTACAAGGGCTATGGCTAGTACGATAGCATTTCATTCTAAGCTTGCCATTAGTGACATTTGTGCTGCGGCTACATGGTCTTCCCCGCACACTTTCATTTCCCACTACAAATTGGACGTGGCATCTAGAGGACGAGCTTCATTTGGTTCCACAGTGCTCAGGAGTGTTTTCCAATGAGCCACCCAGGATTTAGGTGCTAGGGACGCTGTCCCATCAGTACAGAATGTAGGCGAGATAGGATCACATAACATCTTTTAGTTATGTATTTACCATAACTTTAGATGTTTGGGATCCATCTCGCCTACATTCCCAATAACCCACCCTCCTTCCCCCTTCCTTGGAGATCAGAGGATATCAGAAGGTCCGAATCCTGTGGTTTCATCTTGAAACATCTAACAATGTTATATAAACAAGTTGTGCATGTGTGCATGAATGCGGACAAACAAGATCTCAATGCAACTAAGCACCCAGGCCTAAATGAAGGGATAAGTATAGGTGACATTCTTAAAGCTAGAAGAAACAGGATCAAATGAAGCACCTTTGCATTGTTACAGTTTATAGATATATTAACATCAATGCCTTTGAATTTGGTGATTTATGGCTTTTTAACTGGTTTAGCTACTCTTTAGAAGCAATGGACATGAAGAATGTTTGATTTTTTGGTATCAAAACTGGTGCTAATTTTACCCCAAATAGAAAGTATGGTATTTTAATATAGGTTTGCAATGCATTTTGTATACAAGGGGTTTATATAAAGCATTAAGTGACATTTTAAGATTTTCTACAGTTAGTTACATGCACTTTTGCTTTTTTATTAAGCTATAATAAGATTGGTTAGTAAAACAACAGCTTTTAACGTTTTTAAAGAGTAGAATTACATTCTTTTAGAATGCATACATTTTTAAGTGTTTTTTTTTTTTTTTTTTTTTTTTTTTTTTTCTAACATTCAATTGATGGTAATGATTCAATTAATTTAATCACATGAGCAGGGTTGGTTCAGTTTAAATATTGAGGGATGCAATAACCTAACACACTTGAAAAAGCCCGTTACGAACGGGCGAAAGCGCTTGTGGTTACTGGAGTGTTTTATCTCGTTGTGGTGCAATAAAAAGATTTGTCAACTTATCCTGCTCGTCTAACTTGTGCTTAAAATTTTGGAGCAGTCAAAAAGTACTGAAGTGGTCATTTGTCTGCAGTAGTGTTCTGTGTCAGTTTACGGAGAGTACAGTGCCTTTCTGCCTGGTGGGATTCGTGGTACTGTTTTGTTCGAGTTGTTTTGCTTCCTGGTTCTGAGTTATGGCAGAAGACGCAACATCTCCGGTATTCATTGACACGCCTTTTTTACTAGGGGACGATCCGGATGACACGCCGGTAACTCGAAGAGAGTTGAATCAAGTCTTGGCTCTATTAACGCAACTAAACAACACCATATTGAATTCCAACAAGTCTAATGGTTCCTGTACTTCAGGAATACCTTGCAACCAGCAGCAGGCGAAAGAAAAGGAACGAAACAACGAAAGTAGAAGAGGCCCGAGACCAGGACCTTCCAGTAGAGAGCCGGTTATTGTGAATCATCCACTTGCTTCCCCTAACAGCAATGAACGTGCGGATAAAAATGGAACTTTCAACACAGACAATAATTTCAACTTTAGAGACTGGATGGAACAGCTTCCATGTTTCAGAACAGGTACTTTTAATCTGCAACTGGAGCAGTTGGACAACGATTTTGAGAAATTTAAAGATAAACTTTATGCCTTTAAAAACTCACAGTTAGAGATTAATTATTTGCAAGAATGCATTAAAGTTGAGCGTGTACCTAAGGGGTTGCGCTGTTTTAGATATCCCAACAGCGCTTTTGCAGGCTCAACTCTGCATTCTAAGCTCACTGATTTGTTTAACAAAACTGGAATTGAAGTTTTAAAATTAATGGTTGATGATTACATGAAAAAAGAAGATGTTTTGTTGAATGAACTAAATGCATTGCATGACAGTATTATTAATGATGAAAGATTTTTAAGTTACAAAAGAAAATATAACGATACTTTCAGAGAAGTAGATGAGCATTGTTTCAAGGTCTTAGATAGGAAGACAAAAAAGTTAGAAAGGGACCTAATGGAATACAGGGAGGGGAGGGCATACCCAGCAGGGGGAGCTCACAAGCAAAACATTTTTGAGAACACTGAGACTGTAACTACACACAATAGAAGTAATGGTTACAACTACGATGAAATGCCTAGAAGAAGTGAGAGATTGGCGCAAAAAAGTGCCAACAGTATGCAGCAGGGTTTTCAACTTCCC